>NW_026728846.1:132500-147500 GCF_030272615.1 Cryptomeria japonica | reverse complement strand
TTCAAAACGGAAATTTTAAAATCTCGTTTTTTTTTTGCCTTTTATGGAAATTAGTGAAGGCATCGCATCAAAGGTGCGCACCTCGCTGCCCACCTTGGTGTGCTCCGAGGTGCCCACCACGGTGCGCAACGCCGGTGCGAACCCGGGAGCGCCCCGATGTGTGCTCCAAGGTGCGGCGTGCACGAAGTCGGACCCCGGTTTGCCCCGGGTGCGCACCTCGCGTGCACCTTGGTGCGCACACCTTGGCTGGGTTGCGCGGCCTGGTGGGCACCATGGTGCGCACCAAGGAGCGCTCCGAAGTGTGCTCCAAGGTGCGGCGTGCACGAAGTCGGAGCCCGGTTTGCCCCGGGTACGCACCTCGCGTGCACCTTCGCCGGGGTGGGCACCTCGGCTGGGTTGCGCGCCCTGGTGCGCACCAAGGAGCGCTCCGAAGTGTGCTCCAAGGTGCGGCGTGCACGAAGTCGGAGCCCGGTTTGCCCCGGGTGCGCACCTTCGCCGCGGTGCGCACCATGGCGTGCACGAAGTCGGAGCCCGGTTTGCCCCGGGTGCGCACCTCGCGTGCACCTTCGGCGGGGTTGCGCGCCCTGGTGGGCACCATGGTGCGCACCAAGGAGCGCTCCGAAGTGTGCTCCAAGGTGCGGCGTGCACGAAGTCGGAGCCCGGTTTGCCCCGGGTGCGCACCTCGCGTGCACCTTCGGCGGGGTTGCGCGCCCTGGTGGGCACCATGGTGCGCACCAAGGAGCGCTCCGAAGTGTGCTCCAAGGTGCGGCGTGCACGAAGTCGGAGCCCGGTTTGCCCCGGGTGCGCACCTCGCGTGCACCTTCGCCGCGGTGGGCACCATGGCGTGCACGAAGTCGGAGCCCGGTTTGCCCCGGGTGCGCACCTCGCGTGCACCTTCGCCGGGGTGGGCACCTCGGCTGGGTTGCGCGCCCTGGTGCGCACCAAGGAGCGCTCCGAAGTGTGCTCCAAGGTGCGGCGTGCACGAAGTCGGAGCCCGGTTTGCCCCGGGTGCGCACCTCGCGTGCACCTTCGCCAGGGTGGGCACCTCGGTGCGCACACCTTCTCAATGTTTTCTTGCCTTTTCTGGAAATTGGTGAAGGCAGCGCATCAAAGGTGCGCACCTCGGTGTGCTCCGAGGTGCGAACCCGAGAGCGCTCCGAGGTGCCCACGAAGTCGAAAGTCGGGTTAATTGCATTGTTTTCCCCGGGTGCGCTCCGAGGTGCGCAACATCGGCGCGCACCAAGGAGGGCTCCGAAGTGTGCTCCAAGGTGCGCACGATGGCGTGCACCTCTGGTGCGCACGATTCGGAGCTCGGTTTGACCGGGGTGCGCACACCTTGGCTGGGTTGCGCACCTTTTGTGCGCTCCAAGGTGCGCACGAAGTCGGAGCTCGGTTTGCCCCGGGTGCGCACCTTCGCCAGGGTGCGCACCTTGATGCGCACGCCTTGGCTGGGCTGCGCACCTTGGTGGGCGCCATGGTGCGCACCTTTCGTGCGCTCCAAGGTGCGCACGAAGTCGGAGCTCGGTTTGCCCCGGGTGCGCACCTTGGTGGGCGCCATGGTGCACTCCGAGGTGCCCAAGATTGGTGCGCACCAAGGAGCGCTCCGAAGTGCGCTCCAAGGTGCGCGCGAAGTCGAAAGTTGGGTTAATTGTCCGGTTTGCCTCGGGTGCGCACCTTGCGTGCACCTTCGCCAGGGTGGGCGCCTTGGTGCGCACACCTTGGCTGGGCTGCGCACACCTTGGCACCCGCGTTTCCTTCATTTTAAATTTTTTTTTTTTACAATCTCTCAAGTGGGAAATTCTATAATCTCAACTTTTTTTGCCTTTTCAGGAAACTTTTGAATGGAGCGCATCATTGGTGCGCTCCGAAGTGTGCTCCAAAGCTCTCTCCAGCTGCGTGCACCTGCCCCGGCCGCGCACCCGGCCCCGCCCAGCTTCGCTCACCTGTCCCGGGCGTCTGGTGCGGAACCTTAGAGTAAGAAACATCACCGTGCACCTTGGCCAACGTGCGCGACTCGACCGAGCGCGCACTGGCCGAGGTGCACACCGATTTCACCTGGGTGCGCGCGCAGCACCTCGGGCGCACCGGGGTGCGCGCACAACGCCCGGGTTGCACCGTGGCCTGTGTGCTCGGGGTGCCTCGGGTGCGCGCTCGGTGTCGCCCCCGCGCGCGCGGTAGTGCGGGCAGCGCACCCCGGCCCGGCCCGGCCCCGACGAGAACGCAAACGGGCAAAAGGTTTATTCAAATAGCATTGCGACGCCCGGCGAAAAACTAAAAAAGGGTGCAACACCGGGACTTCCCGGGAGGTCACCCATCCCAGTACTACTCCGGCCCAAGCGCGCTTAACTGCGGAGTTCTGATGGGATCCGGTGCACTAATGCTGGTATGATCGCACCCGTTATGAGCTTGTCGCAGTGTGTACTTAGCAAACCGCGACCCACGTGCGAATCCACCCCGGCCACCCACCCCCGTCGAGGTGCACACCCTCCCTCGCGAAGTGCGCCCCGTTCGCCAAGTGTGAGCCCTGCCCGGGTGCGCGCACCTTGCTAGGGCGTCGGGTGTGCACCCGGCCCGGCCTACGTGCGTGCACCTGGAGGGGGCGTCGTGTGCGTGCAGTGTCCCGTCTGCAACGCGGTGCCCACACACCACCTCGGGCGCAACGACCTGCGCTCACATGTGGGCCGAGTGCACCTTGGTGCATGTTCGGGGCGCCTCGGGTGCACGCTCGATCTTGCCCCGGTGCACCAAGGCGCTCGGTTTGCCCCGGGTGCGCACTTGGTGCAAGGTGGGCACCCAAAATAGGGATCAAGCACCAAAACACAAGTTTCGGGATGCAAAATGGGACCCAAGGACCACAAATGCGTTCCAAGACCCATGATGGGTCCACGAGAACAAAAATGTGTTCCGAGACTTAATAAACAAATATTGGGTTTTAGGAGAAGAAACATGCTCTGATGCCCAAAACGAGAATCGACCCCGAAAAGGCCACAGGCCAAAAGTGGGATGCGAGACAAAAAAAAATGGGACCCGAGGACCAAAATTGGGTTCCCAGGTCGAAGACAGGGCAACCGGACAAGAAACGACCTCTAAGGCTCGAAATGAGTCCCGACGACTAAAACTTGACAAGAAGCACCCATCAGGCACCCAACTCGACACCCATGGGATGCCGACCCACCCGGGCTTCCACCTAGCACACCTTGGCACCCACCCACCCTCGCACCCAACCTCGCACCCAACTTAGCACCTTTGAACCCACATTGGCACTCACCCTGACCCTGGCACCTTGGAACCCACATTGGCACTCACCTTGACCCTGGCACCCACCTTTGCACTCACCTTGGGACCCACCCTGGCTCCCACCTCGGCACCCACCCAGACACCCACCTTGGTTCCTTGGCACCCACCTTGGATCCTTGGCACCCACCCCGACACCCACCTTGGCACGCAACTTGGCTACTTGCCACCCACCTTGGCTCCTTGACGCCCACCCCGACAACCACCCCGTGACCTACCCTGGCTAGGGTTGGTGCACACCCACCCTGGTGCCCACCTTGGCACCCACCCTATGACCCACCTTGGCACGCACCTTAGTACCCACCCCGTTACCCACCCTAGGACCCACCCCGTGACCCACCTTGGCCAGGGTGGGTGCACCCACCCTGGTGCCCACCTTGGCACCCACCCATCCTAGCACCCAGCCTGTGACCGGGCTTGGAACCCAACCTTGCACCCGCACCCGTCTTGGCCAGTGTGGGTGCGCACCCATCCTGGCACCCACGTTGTGACACACCCTTTAACCCACGCACCCTAGCACCCACGTTGGCACCCACCTTGGAACCCAACCTAGCAACTTGGCACCCACCCCGTGACCCACCTTGGCATCCACCATAGCAGTCGCCGACTTGGCACCCACCTCGGCACCCACCTTGACACTTGTGGACCCACCTTGCCACTCACCCTAGCATCGACCCATCCTAGCACCCACCCTGGCACCTTTGCACCCTAGCACTCACCCATCCTAGCACCTAACCTGTGACCCACCTTGACACTCACCCTCGCACCCACCTTGGAACCCAACCTAGCACCCACCCACCCTGACACCAACCCTAGCACCTACCCACCCTTGCACCCACCCTGTGACCCATCTTGGCACCCACCCATCCTACCACTCAACCTATCACCCACCTTCTCACCCACCTTGGCATCCACCTTAGCACCCACCCACACTGGCACCTTGGCACCCACCTCGGGCAAGGTGGGTGCACACCCACCCTGGCACCCAATTTAGAACCCACCGAGCATGTTACCCACCTTGGCACCCACATTGCAGCCCACCCTAGTACCCACCCTATGACCCACATTGGCATCCACACCCTAGCACCCAGGCACCTCGACACCCGCCTTGACACCCACCCTAGCACTGAACCTGTGACCCACCTTGGAACTCACCCTAGAACCCACCCACCCTGTGAACCACCTTGGCATCCACCTTAGCACCCACCCACCTTGGCACCCACTCTAGCACTCACCCATCCTAACACCCAACTTGTTACCCACCTTGGCACCCGCCCTCGCGTCCACCTTGAAACCCACCCTAGCACCCACCCACGCAGGAGCCCACCTTGGCACCCAACCTAACACCCACGCATCCTGGCACCCAACTTGTGACCCACCTTGGAACCCACCCTAGTACCCACCTTTGAACCCACTATATCACCAACCCACCTTGGCACCCACCCTATGACCCTCTTTGGAATCCACCCTAGCACGCACCCACCCTGGCACCCACCATGGAGCGCACCCTAGCACCCACCCACCTCGGCACGCACCTCAACACCCACCTTGGTGTGCGCACTGCGCCAACCTCTCAAAGACCCTATGTGGTGCGCTCCAAAGTGTACACCTTTGGTGCGCTCCAAGGTGCGCACCTTTGGTGCACACCGAGGTGCACACCAAAGTGTGCACCGAGGTGAGCACCAAAGTGCACTCCAGGGTGCACACCAAGGCGTGCACCTTTGGTGCGGTCAATGCAAACGAATTCGGAAGTTGGGGTCGATGTCCTAATCGCTGCTGCAGACTACACGTATGAGAATCGGACAAATAGCTTTATATAGGGGAGGTGTTGCGTTTGATGGGTCGACTCCCCTGGTTGTGTGCACTGCACCAACTTCAAAGACCCTGTCTTGTTTAAGAAGTCAAAAGTTGGGGTGGATGTCCTAATCATTGCTGCAGTCTACGCATGTATGAGAATCAGACAAATAGCTTATATAGGGGAGGTGTTGCATTCGGTGGGTTGACTCCCCTGGTTGTGCGCACTGCGCCAACCTCAAAGACCCCGCATAGCAGAAGAAGTCGGAAGTCGGATTTTGGTGAGCACCAAGGCGTGCACCTTTGGTGCGGTCAACGCAGACGAATTCAGAAGTTGGGGTGGATGTCCTAATCGTTGTTGCAGGCTACACATGTATGAGAATCAGACAAATAGCTTATATAGGGGAGGTGTTGGGTTTGATGGGTCAACTCCCTTGGTTGTGCGCATTACGCCAACCTCAAAGACCTTGTTTTCGTTAAGAAGTCAAAAGTTGGGGTCAATGTCCTAATGGCTCCTGCAGGCTACACATGTATGAGAATCGGACAAATAGCTTATATAGGGGAGGTGTTGGGTTTGATGGGTCGACTCCCCTGGTTGTGCGCATTACGTCAACCTCAAAGACCTTGTTTTCGTTAAGAAGTCAAAAGTTGGGGTCGATGTCCTAATTGCTCCTGTAGACTACACATGTATGAGAATCAGACAAATAGCTTATATAGGGGAGGTGTTGGGTTTGATGGGTTGACTCCCCTAGTTGTTCGCATTACACCAACCTCAAAGACCTTGTTTTCGTTTAGAAGCCGAAAGTTGGGGTCGATGTCCTAATTGCTCCTGCAGGCTACGCATGTATGAGAATCAGACAAATAGCTTATATAGGGGAGGTGTTGGGTTTGATGGGTCGACTCCCCTGGTTGTGCGCATTGCGCCAACCTCAAAGACCCTGCATTGCGGATGAAGTCGAAAGTCAGAGTTTGGTGTGCTACAAGGTGTGGTCGAAGGTGCTCACCTAGGTGTGCACCTTTGGAGCACAGGAAAAGTGCCCTCCAAAAGTGCGCACCTTTGGAGTGCACAAAAGTGCCCTCCAAAAGTGCGCACCTTTGGAGCGCAGAAAAGTGCCCTCCAAAAAGTGCCCTCCAAAAGTGCGCACCTTTGGAGCGCAGAAAAGTGCCCTCCAAAAAGTGCCCTCCAAAAGTGCGCACCTTTGGAGCGCAGAAAAGTGCCCTCCAAAAAGTGCCCTCCAAAAGTGCGCACCTTTGGAGCGCAGAAAAGTGCCCTCCAAAAAGTGCCCTCCAAAAGTGCGCACCTTTGGAGCGCAGAAAAGTGCCCTCCAAAAAGTGCCCTCCAAAAGTGCGCACCTTTGGAGCGCAGAAAAGTGCCCTCCAAAAAGTGCCCTCCAAAAGTGCGCACCTTTGGAGCGCAGAAAAGTGCCCTCCAAAAAGTGCCCTCCAAAAGTGCGCACCTTTGGAGCGCAGAAAAGTGCCCTCCAAAAAGTGCCCTCCAAAAGTGCGCACCTTTGGAGCGCAGAAAAGTGCCCTCCAAAAGTGCGCACCTTTGGAGCGCAGAAAAGTGCCCTCCAAAAGTGCGCACCTTTGGAGCGCACAAAAGTGCCCTCCAAAAGTGCGCACTTTTGGTGCGCACCAAGGCGCTGGTTCGGTCGTTGCAGGCGAGTTCGGAAGTTGGGGTCGATGTCCTGAGCGGAGGTGCAAACTACACAGGTGTCGGAATCGGACAAATAGCTTATATAGGGGAGGTGTATGCTTCGATGGGTCGACTCCCCAGGTTGAGCGCACCGCGCCAACCTCAAAGACCCTACGGTATGGATGAAGTCGGAAGTTGGGTCCGAT
Organism: Cryptomeria japonica; assembly: GCF_030272615.1. Taxonomy (NCBI): domain Eukaryota; kingdom Viridiplantae; phylum Streptophyta; class Pinopsida; order Cupressales; family Cupressaceae; genus Cryptomeria; species Cryptomeria japonica. The sequence continues at coordinate 140,570 of NW_026728846.1, read as the reverse complement.
GACCGATTCGATTAGTAGGTATGCTCATGAGGTCGGAATTTGGGTCCGATGACCTGCCATGTGCAGGAAGGCGAATGTTGACACTGTGCGTTGCAAGGTGCACACCAAGGCGCTGGTGCGGTCTTTTTAGTCGAGTTCGGAAGTTGGGGTCGATGTCCTGATCGGAGGTGCAAGCTACACAGGTGTGGGAATCGGACAAATAGCTTATATAGGGGAGGTGTATGCTTCGTTGGGTCGACTCCCCGGGTTGAGCGCACCGCGCCAACCTCAAAGACCCTACGGTATGGATGAAGTCGGAAGTTGGGTCCGATGACCGATTCGATATGTAGGCATACTCGCGAGGTCGGAATTTGGGTCCGATGACCTGCCACGTGCAGGAAGGCGAATGTTGGCACTGTGCGTTGCAAGGTGCGCACCAAGGCGCTGGTTCGGTCGTTGGAGGCGAGTTCGGAAGTTGGGGTCGATGTCTTGATCGGAGGTGCAAACTACACAGGTGTGGGAATCGGACAAATAGCTTATATAGGGGAGGTGTATGCTTCGTTGGGTCGACTCCCCGGGTTGAGCGCACCGCGCCAACCTCAAAGACCCTACGGTATGGATGAAGTCGGAAGTTGGGTCCGATGACCGATTCGATATGTAGGCATACTCGCGAGGTCGGAATTTGGGTCCGATGACCTGCCATGTGCAGGAAGGCGAATGTTGGGACTGTGCGTCGCAAGGTGCGCACCAAGGCGCTGGTGCCGTCGTTGCAGTCGAGTTCGGAAGTTGGGGTCGATGTCCTGGTCAGAGGTGCAAACTACACAGGTGTGGGAATCGGACAAATAGCTTATATAGGGGAGGTGTATGCTTCGATGGGTCGACTCCCTGGGTTGAGCGCACCGCGCCAACCTCAAAGACCCTACAGTATGGATGAAGTCGGAAGTTGGGTCCGATGACCGATTCGATACGTAGGCATATTGGCGAGGTCTGAATTTGTGTCCGATGACCTGCCATGCGCAGGAAGGCGGAATTTGGGTCCGATGACCGAGTTGATGGCGTGTCATGCGCAGAAAGGCGGAATTTGGGTCCGATGACCGAGTTGATGTTGATGGCCCGCCATGCACAGGAAGGCGGAATTTGGGTCCGATGACCGATTTGAAGGCGTGCCATACGCAAAAAGGCGGAGTTTGGGTCCGATGACCGAGTTGATATTGATGGCCCGCCATGCGCAGGAAGGCGGAATTTGGGTCCGATGACCTGACATACGCATGGAGTCCGACTCGGGGGCCGATGTTCGATTCGATGACTTGCATTGTGGGTAAAGTCGGAAGTTGTGGTCTTTGACCCGATTCGATGACCAGACTTCGGCTGCTTGAGAATCGGACAAATAACTTATATAGGGGAGGTAGTGTTCTCGAGCATCCTCCCCCCGTGCCCGTTTATGTCGATTGATGCTGGTGCTCGACTGGTTGGAGCGCTCGGATGCAAAAATCTTGCACCAGGATTTATCGATTGTGATGGACACGGCAAGTCTCCTGATTGCTATGCAGGAGCTCATCGTGAATCTCTATGCGGCCTTGGTATGGACTCGACCTGCGGAATGGTTCGGCAATGGTAGTCGCTCCAACACGTCCTTGCAATGGCCACAGAGGTGATTCGACTAGAGCTCCAGTCTAGCTTTTGGGTTGCTTGGCGGACTGGTATAGCCGCGATCGAGTTCCGGCCATGAACGTTTTAGATAGCTCTTGGGCTTTCTGGGACGGAAGTCGGAAGTTTGGGCTGTTGTCCGATTTGATGACCATTCTTCGGATGTGTGAGAATCGGACAAATAACTTATATAGGGGACTGTGTTGTCTCACGCAGCCCCCTCCGTGCCCCTCTATCTCGACCGATGTTGGTGCTTGAAAGGGTTGGGATCGCTCGGATTTATAAACGTGCACCACCATTTGTCGAGTGTGAGGGACGCGGCAGGTCTCCTAAATGCTATGCGGGCGCTCTCTGAGAATCTCTATCCGGCCTCGACACAGACTAGTCTTGCTGAATGGTTTGGCACTGGTAGTCGATCCAACACGTCGTTGTTGTGGCCGCCTAGGCGATTCGATTCGAGCCCCCGTCTAGCTTTTGGGTTGCTTGGCGGATTTTGCCCTATCCGCAAGTGAGCTCGGTCCCTAAACGTTCGAGAAACCCGATTGCTATGCGCCGACTCTCTTTCTTGCGAGCCTCCATCTAGCTTTTGGGTCTCTACGGAACGGAAGTCGGAATCTGGGACCGTTGTTTGATTCGACGAGGCAGACTACGGTTGTGCGAGAATCGGACAAATAACTTATATAGGGGAGGTGTTGACTGGAGCATTCTCCCCCGTGCCCCTCTAACTCGACCAATGCTGGCGCTCGAACGGTGGTAGCGCTCGGATTTTCATTGAGCGCCAGCATTGGTCGATTTAGAGGGGCATGCGAGATTCCCGAATGCTATGCGAGGGCTCTAACGGAAATGTCTATTGGTTTCGGTATGGATGCAATTGCGAGTGGTTCGGCAAAGGTAGTCGTTCCGATGCGTCCATGTCGTGGCCAAATCGATAATTCGATTTGAGCCCTCGTATAGCATTTGGGTCTCTCGATGTGATTCCGCATTCCAGTCCCTTTGGGCACTGCTTGAGCCGCATCCCAGGGGGTTCCCTTCCCAATAATCTGCCTCGCAACCCGATTGCTATGCGGTGAGGCTCCTCGGCCGCCTCGGAACTATCTGTGTATCAGACGCATCGCGGGATAAGGGGTTGGCAACGGTAGTCGCCCCAAGCGCGTCCGATGCTTGGACCATTCCGAGGCGGCCCTGAAGCCTCTTCCGTCTAGCCGTTGGGTCCTTCTCGCCGCATCCCTCGCCTCGCACCCCGATTGCTATGCGGTGAGGCTCCTCGGCCGCCTCGGAACTATCTGTGTATCGGACGCGTCGCGGGATAAGGGGTTGTCACTGGTAGTCGCCCCAAGCGCGTCCGATGCTTGGACCATTCCGAGGCGGCCCTGAAGCCTCTTCCGTCTAGCCGTTGGGTCCTTCTCGCCGCATCCCTCGCCTCGCACCCCGATTGCTATGCGGTGAGGCTCCTCGGCCGCCTCGGAACTATCTGTGTATCGGACGCGTCGCGGGATAAGGGGTTGTCATTGGTAGTCGCCCCAAGCGCGTCCGATGCTTGGACCATTCCGAGGCGGCCCTGAAGCCTCTTCCGTCTAGCCGTTGGGTCCTTCTCGCCGCATCCCTCGCCTCGCACCCCGATTGCTATGCGGTGAGGCTCCTCGGCCGCCTCGGAACTATCTGTGTATCGGACGCGTCGCGGGATAAGGGGTTGTCACTGGTAGTCGCCCCAAGCGCGTCCGATGCTTGGACCATTCCGAGGCGGCCCTGAAGCCTCTTCCGTCTAGCCGTTGGGTCCTTCTCGCCGCATCCCTCGCCTCGCACCCCGATTGCTATGCGGTGAGGCTCCTCGGCCGCCTCGGAACTATCTGTGTATCGGACGCGTCGCGGGATAAGGGGTTGTCACTGGTAGTCGCCCCAAGCGCGTTCGATGCTTGGACCATTCCGAGGCGGCCCTGAAGCCTCTTCCGTCTAGCCGTTGGGTCCTTCTCGCCGCATCCCTCGCCTCGCACCCCGATTGCTATGCGGTGAGGCTCCTCGGCCGCCTTGGAACTATCTGTGTATCGGACGCGTCGCGGGATAAGGGGTTGTCACTGGTAGTCGCCCCAAGCGCGTCCGATGCTTGGACCATTCCGAGGCGGACCCGAAGCCTCTTCCGTCTAGCCGTTGGGTCCTTCTCGCCGCATCCTTCGCCTCGCACCCCGATTGCTATGCGGTGAGGCTCCTCGGCCGCCTCGGAACTATCTGTGTATCGGACGCGTCGCGGGATAAGGGGTTGTCACTGGTAGTCGCCCCAAGCGCGTCCGATGCTTGGACCATTCCGAGGCGGACCCGAAGCCTCTTCCGTCTAGCCGTTGGGTCCTTCTCGCCGCATCCCTCGCCTCGCACCCCGATTGCTATGCGGTGAGGCTCCTCGGCCGCCTTGGAACTATCTGTGTATCGGACGCGTCGCGGGATAAGGGGTTGTCACTGGTAGTCGCCCCAAGCGCGTCCGATGCTTGGACCATTCCGAGGCGGACCCGAAGCCTCTTCCGTCTAGCCGTTGGGTCCTTCTCGCCGCATCCCTCGCCTCGCACCCCGATTGCTATGCGGTGAGGCTCCTCGGCCGCCTTGGAACTATCTGTGTATCGGACGCGTCGCGGGATAAGGGGTTGTCACTGGTAGTCGCCCCAAGCGCGTCCGATGCTTGGACCATTCCGAGGCGGACCCGAAGCCTCTTCCGTCTAGCCGTTGGGTCCTTCTCGCCGCATCCCTCGCCTCGCACCCCGATTGCTATGCGGTGAGGCTCCTCGGCCGCCTTGGAACTATCTGTGTATCGGACGCGTCGCGGGATAAGGGGTTGTCACTGGTAGTCGCCCCAAGCGCGTCCGATGCTTGGACCATTCCGAGGCGGCCCCGAAGCCTCTTCCGTGTAGCCGTTGGGTCCTTCTCGCCGCATCCCGCGCCTCGCACCCCGATTGCTATGCGGTGAGGCTCCTCGGCCGCCTTGGAACTATCTGTGTATCGGACGCGTCGCGGGATAAGGGGTTGTCACTGGTAGTCGCCCCAAGCGCGTCCGATGCTTGGACCATTCCGAGGCGGCCCCGAAGCCTCTTCCGTGTAGCCGTTGGGTCCTTCTCGCCGCATCCCTCGCCTCGCACCCCGATTGCTATGCGGTGAGGCTCCTCGGCCGCCTTGGAACTATCTGTGTATCGGACGCGTCGCGGGATAAGGGGTTGTCACTGGTAGTCGCCCCAAGCGCGTCCGATGCTTGGACCATTCCGAGGCGGACCTGAAGCCTCTTCCCTCTAGCCGTTGGGGCTTTCTCGCCGCATCCCTCGCCTCGCACCCTGATTGCTATGCTGTGAGGCTCCTCGGCCGCCTTGGAACTATCTGTGTATCGGACGCATCGCGGGATAAGGGGTTGGCAGTGGTAGTCGCCCCAAGCGCATCCGATGCTTGGACCATTCCGAGGCGGCCCTGCAGCCTCTTCCGTCTAGCCGTTGGGGCCATCTCGCCGCATCCCCCACCTCGCACCACGATTGCTATGCGGTGAGGCTCCTTGGCCGCCTCGGAACTATCTGTGTATCGGACGCATCGCGGGATAAGGGGTTGTCACTGGTAGTCGCCCCAAGCGCGTCCGATGCTTGGACTATTCCGAGGCGGCCCTGCAGCCTCTTCCGTCTAGCCGTTGGGGCCATCTCGCTGCATCCCCCACCTCCTCGGCCGCCTCGGAACTATCTGTGTATCGGACGCATCGCGGGATAAGGGGTTGGCAGTGGTAGTCGCCCCAAGCGCGTCCGATGCTTGGACTATTCCGAGGCAGCCCTGCAGCCTCTTCCGTCTAGCCTTTGGGGCCATCTCGCCGCATCCCTCGCCTCGCACCCCGATTGCTATGCGGTGAGGCTCCTCGGCCGCCTGGGAACTATCTTCGTATCGGACGCATCGCGGGATAAGGGGTTGTCACTGGTAGTCGCCCCAAGCGCGTCCGATGCTTGGACTATTCCGAGGCGGCCCTGTGGCCTCTTCCGTCTAGCCATTGGGGCCATCTCGCCGCATCCCCCACCTCGCACCCCGATTGCTATGCGGTGAGGCTCTTCGGCCGCCTTGGAACTATCTTCGTATCGGACGCATCGCGGGATAAGGGGTTGTCACTGGTAGTGGCCCCAAGCGCGTCCGATGCTTGGACTATTCCGAGGCGGCCCTGCAGCCTCTTCCGTCTAGCCGTTGGGGCCATCTCGCCGCATCCCCCACCTCGCACCCCGATTGCTATGCGGTGAGGCTCCTCGGCCGCCTTGGAACTATCTTCGTATCGGACGCATCGCGGGATAAGGGGTTGTCACTGGTAGTCGCCCCAAGCGCGTCCGATGCTTGGACTATTCCGACGCGGCCCTGTGGCCTCTTCCGTCTAGCCGTTGGGGCCATCTCGCCGCATCCCCCACCTCGCACCCCGATTGCTATGCGGTGAGGCTCCTCGGCCGCCTTGGAACCATCTTCGTATCGGACGCATCGCGGGATAGGGGGCTGTCACTGGTAGTCGCCCCAAGCGTGTCCGATGCTTGGACCATTCCTAGGCGGCCCTGAAGCCTCTTCCGTCTAGCCGTTGGGGCCTTCCCGCCCCATCCCTCGCCTCGCACCCCCGATTGCTATGCGGTGAGGCTCCTCGGCCGCCTTGGAACCATCTGTGTATCGGACGCATCGCGGGATAAGGGGTTGGCACTGGCAGTCGCCCCAAGCGCGTCCGATGCTTGGACCATTCCGAGGTGGCCCTGAAGCCTCTTCCGTCTAGCCGTTGGGGCCTTCCCGCCCCATCCCTCGCCTCGCACCCCGATTGATATGCGGTGAGGCTCCTCGGCCGCCTTGGAACTATCTGTGTATCGGACGCATCGCGGGATAAGGGGTTGGCACTGGTAGTCGTCCCAATCGCATCCGATGCTTGGACCATTCCGAGGCGGCCCTGCAGCCTCTTCCGTTTAGCCGTCGGGGCCTTCCCGCCGCATCCCTCGCCTCGCATCCCGATTCCTATGCGGTGAGTCTTCTCGGCCGCCGCGGAACTATACCTGTTATTGCTACTGCATCCTTCGGCTGGTAACCTCCTCTGCCGCCTTGGAACGTTCTCTTTGTCGGACGCGTCGCGGGATAAGGGGTTGGCACTGGTAGTCGCCCCAAGCGCGCCCGATGCATAGACCGCTCCGAGTCGACCTTGCTTTCAGCCTCTCACATGCATAGACCTCTCTGAGTCGACCCTGCAGCCTCTCACGTTTAGCCTTTGGAATCTCGCCTCACAACATGATTGCTATCCTTGATGCATCCCTTGCCTCGAGCCCTGATTGCTTTCTTGGCTGCATCCCTCCTCTCCTCACAGCCCGGTTGTCATCACTGCTTCATCCGTCGCTTCATGCATTCTGGCTGCTGGGCCCTTCCCACCGCACACCTCGATTGCTATCTCTTCTGCATCACACACCCCGATTGCTATCTCTGCTACATCCCTCGGCTCTCACTTCTGCATCCTTCGCCTCACACCTCGATTGCTATCAATGCTGCATCCGTAACCTCACACCCCGATTGCTATGCGGGGAGGCTCCTTGGCCGCCTTGGAAATTTCTGTGTGTCGGACGCACCGCGGGATAAGGGGTTGGCACTGGTAGTCGCCCCAAGTGCGCCCGATTCTTAGACCGCTTCGAGGTGACCTCGTAGCCTCTTTCGTCCAGGCTTCCTGCCTTCAACGCCCTTTTTACACCTCGATTGCTATGCGCGGGCTCGTTGGCGTCTATCACCTCTCTGCGAAGAGTGGCACGATGATTGTTGGGGTAAATCGTAGCAGTCCGATCTCTGGCCTTGGGCCATTGTGAGGGCTGATCGATTTCCTGTGCGCATCTCGTGTTCGCCCAGTAACAGACTCGACGACTTGTAATCGGTCTTGTTCCCGATTGTTCCTGGAGGTAGTCTTCGGAACTCTTGGATTTGACCTGTCACTCGAACTGTCCTCTTCCGAGGATGCTTGTGTGTGTGTGCTTGTGCCATTTCCTTGGCGGTATTAACGAGATATTAAAGAGCGGAGTGAGCGCCTCGCCCAGCTATGTTTGGGGCTCTCACTCCCTTACCCGGTGTGCGACCGCTTTGCACGTAGGTTGCGGAGCATCGCGACTCTTTCGATGTTTGGCGGTTGTCTTCCGGTGATGCGTTGGTCCCGAAGTGCACGTTACTAGCATTTCTGCCATTGTTCTCGATCTTTGGCACGTTCTTTCGTTGCAATTGGATATATATCTCCGTTTATACGCGCAGGCTTCTCCCGCCTATTCAGCGCTGTCCCACTCTCAGCACTCTCGTGGTCTCCTTGGCTTCTCTCTCCCGTGAGCGAGCTCTCTTCTCGAGTCTTTTCCATGTCCCATGGAGGTTGCCTTGCGAAATTCGGGCACACAAACGTGACCGGATAAGAGCGGAATTGCCTATGAGGAGAAGCTCACCTTAGGGAGCAGCAATGCC
>NW_026728846.1:107500-122500 GCF_030272615.1 Cryptomeria japonica | reverse complement strand
TCGGAGCGTTTGGTGGGGTTTCTCGCATTGGCTCTTCCGAGGCCCGGTTGCCACCCTGGCGCGCACGAAGTCGGAAGTAGGGTTAATTGCCCGGGTGCGCACCTTTGCCAGGGTGGGCACCTTACCTGGGCTGCGCACCAGGGCGGGCTCAAGATGGCACGCGCGTTCCGTTTTTTTCACTATCTTTCAAAACGGAAATTTTAAAATCTCCTTTTTTTTTTGCCTTTTCTGGAAATTAGTGAAGGCAGCGCATCAAAGGTGCGCACCTCGCTGCCCACCTTGGTGTGCTCTGAGGTGCGCACCCGGGAGCGCTACGAAGTGTGCTCCAAGGTGCGGCGTGCACGTTGTCGGAGCCCGGTTTGCCCCGGGTGCGCACCTCGCCTGCACCTTGGCCGGGGTGGGCACCTTGGCTGGGTTTGCCCAGGGTGCGCTCCGAAGCGGGGTTACTGGAGCGCCCCCTCTTTTTTTGTCAGAGCGTTTGGTGGGGTTTCTCGCATTGGCTCTTCCCAGGCCCGGTTGTTGGGTGCGCTCCCACCCTGGCGCGCGCGAAGTTGGAAGTTGGGTTAATTGCCCGGGCGCGCACCTTCGCCAGGGTGGGCACCTTGGTGCGCACACCTTGGCTGGGCTGCGCACCAGGGCGGGCTCAAGATGGCACCAGCATTCCCTTTTTCTCACTATCTTTCAAAACGGAAATTTTAAAATCTCGTTTTTTTTTTGCCTTTTATGGAAATTAGTGAAGGCATCGCATCAAAGGTGCGCACCTCGCTGCCCACCTTGGTGTGCTCCGAGGTGCCCACCACGGTGCGCAACGCCGGTGCGAACCCGGGAGCGCCCCGATGTGTGCTCCAAGGTGCGGCGTGCACGAAGTCGGACCCCGGTTTGCCCCGGGTGCGCACCTCGCGTGCACCTTGGTGCGCACACCTTGGCTGGGTTGCGCGGCCTGGTGGGCACCATGGTGCGCACCAAGGAGCGCTCCGAAGTGTGCTCCAAGGTGCGGCGTGCACGAAGTCGGAGCCCGGTTTGCCCCGGGTACGCACCTCGCGTGCACCTTCGCCGGGGTGGGCACCTCGGCTGGGTTGCGCGCCCTGGTGCGCACCAAGGAGCGCTCCGAAGTGTGCTCCAAGGTGCGGCGTGCACGAAGTCGGAGCCCGGTTTGCCCCGGGTGCGCACCTTCGCCGCGGTGCGCACCATGGCGTGCACGAAGTCGGAGCCCGGTTTGCCCCGGGTGCGCACCTCGCGTGCACCTTCGGCGGGGTTGCGCGCCCTGGTGGGCACCATGGTGCGCACCAAGGAGCGCTCCGAAGTGTGCTCCAAGGTGCGGCGTGCACGAAGTCGGAGCCCGGTTTGCCCCGGGTGCGCACCTCGCGTGCACCTTCGGCGGGGTTGCGCGCCCTGGTGGGCACCATGGTGCGCACCAAGGAGCGCTCCGAAGTGTGCTCCAAGGTGCGGCGTGCACGAAGTCGGAGCCCGGTTTGCCCCGGGTGCGCACCTCGCGTGCACCTTCGCCGCGGTGGGCACCATGGCGTGCACGAAGTCGGAGCCCGGTTTGCCCCGGGTGCGCACCTCGCGTGCACCTTCGCCGGGGTGGGCACCTCGGCTGGGTTGCGCGCCCTGGTGCGCACCAAGGAGCGCTCCGAAGTGTGCTCCAAGGTGCGGCGTGCACGAAGTCGGAGCCCGGTTTGCCCCGGGTGCGCACCTCGCGTGCACCTTCGCCAGGGTGGGCACCTCGGTGCGCACACCTTCTCAATGTTTTCTTGCCTTTTCTGGAAATTGGTGAAGGCAGCGCATCAAAGGTGCGCACCTCGGTGTGCTCCGAGGTGCGAACCCGAGAGCGCTCCGAGGTGCCCACGAAGTCGAAAGTCGGGTTAATTGCATTGTTTTCCCCGGGTGCGCTCCGAGGTGCGCAACATCGGCGCGCACCAAGGAGGGCTCCGAAGTGTGCTCCAAGGTGCGCACGATGGCGTGCACCTCTGGTGCGCACGATTCGGAGCTCGGTTTGACCGGGGTGCGCACACCTTGGCTGGGTTGCGCACCTTTTGTGCGCTCCAAGGTGCGCACGAAGTCGGAGCTCGGTTTGCCCCGGGTGCGCACCTTCGCCAGGGTGCGCACCTTGATGCGCACGCCTTGGCTGGGCTGCGCACCTTGGTGGGCGCCATGGTGCGCACCTTTCGTGCGCTCCAAGGTGCGCACGAAGTCGGAGCTCGGTTTGCCCCGGGTGCGCACCTTGGTGGGCGCCATGGTGCACTCCGAGGTGCCCAAGATTGGTGCGCACCAAGGAGCGCTCCGAAGTGCGCTCCAAGGTGCGCGCGAAGTCGAAAGTTGGGTTAATTGTCCGGTTTGCCTCGGGTGCGCACCTTGCGTGCACCTTCGCCAGGGTGGGCGCCTTGGTGCGCACACCTTGGCTGGGCTGCGCACACCTTGGCACCCGCGTTTCCTTCATTTTAAATTTTTTTTTTTTACAATCTCTCAAGTGGGAAATTCTATAATCTCAACTTTTTTTGCCTTTTCAGGAAACTTTTGAATGGAGCGCATCATTGGTGCGCTCCGAAGTGTGCTCCAAAGCTCTCTCCAGCTGCGTGCACCTGCCCCGGCCGCGCACCCGGCCCCGCCCAGCTTCGCTCACCTGTCCCGGGCGTCTGGTGCGGAACCTTAGAGTAAGAAACATCACCGTGCACCTTGGCCAACGTGCGCGACTCGACCGAGCGCGCACTGGCCGAGGTGCACACCGATTTCACCTGGGTGCGCGCGCAGCACCTCGGGCGCACCGGGGTGCGCGCACAACGCCCGGGTTGCACCGTGGCCTGTGTGCTCGGGGTGCCTCGGGTGCGCGCTCGGTGTCGCCCCCGCGCGCGCGGTAGTGCGGGCAGCGCACCCCGGCCCGGCCCGGCCCCGACGAGAACGCAAACGGGCAAAAGGTTTATTCAAATAGCATTGCGACGCCCGGCGAAAAACTAAAAAAGGGTGCAACACCGGGACTTCCCGGGAGGTCACCCATCCCAGTACTACTCCGGCCCAAGCGCGCTTAACTGCGGAGTTCTGATGGGATCCGGTGCACTAATGCTGGTATGATCGCACCCGTTATGAGCTTGTCGCAGTGTGTACTTAGCAAACCGCGACCCACGTGCGAATCCACCCCGGCCACCCACCCCCGTCGAGGTGCACACCCTCCCTCGCGAAGTGCGCCCCGTTCGCCAAGTGTGAGCCCTGCCCGGGTGCGCGCACCTTGCTAGGGCGTCGGGTGTGCACCCGGCCCGGCCTACGTGCGTGCACCTGGAGGGGGCGTCGTGTGCGTGCAGTGTCCCGTCTGCAACGCGGTGCCCACACACCACCTCGGGCGCAACGACCTGCGCTCACATGTGGGCCGAGTGCACCTTGGTGCATGTTCGGGGCGCCTCGGGTGCACGCTCGATCTTGCCCCGGTGCACCAAGGCGCTCGGTTTGCCCCGGGTGCGCACTTGGTGCAAGGTGGGCACCCAAAATAGGGATCAAGCACCAAAACACAAGTTTCGGGATGCAAAATGGGACCCAAGGACCACAAATGCGTTCCAAGACCCATGATGGGTCCACGAGAACAAAAATGTGTTCCGAGACTTAATAAACAAATATTGGGTTTTAGGAGAAGAAACATGCTCTGATGCCCAAAACGAGAATCGACCCCGAAAAGGCCACAGGCCAAAAGTGGGATGCGAGACAAAAAAAAATGGGACCCGAGGACCAAAATTGGGTTCCCAGGTCGAAGACAGGGCAACCGGACAAGAAACGACCTCTAAGGCTCGAAATGAGTCCCGACGACTAAAACTTGACAAGAAGCACCCATCAGGCACCCAACTCGACACCCATGGGATGCCGACCCACCCGGGCTTCCACCTAGCACACCTTGGCACCCACCCACCCTCGCACCCAACCTCGCACCCAACTTAGCACCTTTGAACCCACATTGGCACTCACCCTGACCCTGGCACCTTGGAACCCACATTGGCACTCACCTTGACCCTGGCACCCACCTTTGCACTCACCTTGGGACCCACCCTGGCTCCCACCTCGGCACCCACCCAGACACCCACCTTGGTTCCTTGGCACCCACCTTGGATCCTTGGCACCCACCCCGACACCCACCTTGGCACGCAACTTGGCTACTTGCCACCCACCTTGGCTCCTTGACGCCCACCCCGACAACCACCCCGTGACCTACCCTGGCTAGGGTTGGTGCACACCCACCCTGGTGCCCACCTTGGCACCCACCCTATGACCCACCTTGGCACGCACCTTAGTACCCACCCCGTTACCCACCCTAGGACCCACCCCGTGACCCACCTTGGCCAGGGTGGGTGCACCCACCCTGGTGCCCACCTTGGCACCCACCCATCCTAGCACCCAGCCTGTGACCGGGCTTGGAACCCAACCTTGCACCCGCACCCGTCTTGGCCAGTGTGGGTGCGCACCCATCCTGGCACCCACGTTGTGACACACCCTTTAACCCACGCACCCTAGCACCCACGTTGGCACCCACCTTGGAACCCAACCTAGCAACTTGGCACCCACCCCGTGACCCACCTTGGCATCCACCATAGCAGTCGCCGACTTGGCACCCACCTCGGCACCCACCTTGACACTTGTGGACCCACCTTGCCACTCACCCTAGCATCGACCCATCCTAGCACCCACCCTGGCACCTTTGCACCCTAGCACTCACCCATCCTAGCACCTAACCTGTGACCCACCTTGACACTCACCCTCGCACCCACCTTGGAACCCAACCTAGCACCCACCCACCCTGACACCAACCCTAGCACCTACCCACCCTTGCACCCACCCTGTGACCCATCTTGGCACCCACCCATCCTACCACTCAACCTATCACCCACCTTCTCACCCACCTTGGCATCCACCTTAGCACCCACCCACACTGGCACCTTGGCACCCACCTCGGGCAAGGTGGGTGCACACCCACCCTGGCACCCAATTTAGAACCCACCGAGCATGTTACCCACCTTGGCACCCACATTGCAGCCCACCCTAGTACCCACCCTATGACCCACATTGGCATCCACACCCTAGCACCCAGGCACCTCGACACCCGCCTTGACACCCACCCTAGCACTGAACCTGTGACCCACCTTGGAACTCACCCTAGAACCCACCCACCCTGTGAACCACCTTGGCATCCACCTTAGCACCCACCCACCTTGGCACCCACTCTAGCACTCACCCATCCTAACACCCAACTTGTTACCCACCTTGGCACCCGCCCTCGCGTCCACCTTGAAACCCACCCTAGCACCCACCCACGCAGGAGCCCACCTTGGCACCCAACCTAACACCCACGCATCCTGGCACCCAACTTGTGACCCACCTTGGAACCCACCCTAGTACCCACCTTTGAACCCACTATATCACCAACCCACCTTGGCACCCACCCTATGACCCTCTTTGGAATCCACCCTAGCACGCACCCACCCTGGCACCCACCATGGAGCGCACCCTAGCACCCACCCACCTCGGCACGCACCTCAACACCCACCTTGGTGTGCGCACTGCGCCAACCTCTCAAAGACCCTATGTGGTGCGCTCCAAAGTGTACACCTTTGGTGCGCTCCAAGGTGCGCACCTTTGGTGCACACCGAGGTGCACACCAAAGTGTGCACCGAGGTGAGCACCAAAGTGCACTCCAGGGTGCACACCAAGGCGTGCACCTTTGGTGCGGTCAATGCAAACGAATTCGGAAGTTGGGGTCGATGTCCTAATCGCTGCTGCAGACTACACGTATGAGAATCGGACAAATAGCTTTATATAGGGGAGGTGTTGCGTTTGATGGGTCGACTCCCCTGGTTGTGTGCACTGCACCAACTTCAAAGACCCTGTCTTGTTTAAGAAGTCAAAAGTTGGGGTGGATGTCCTAATCATTGCTGCAGTCTACGCATGTATGAGAATCAGACAAATAGCTTATATAGGGGAGGTGTTGCATTCGGTGGGTTGACTCCCCTGGTTGTGCGCACTGCGCCAACCTCAAAGACCCCGCATAGCAGAAGAAGTCGGAAGTCGGATTTTGGTGAGCACCAAGGCGTGCACCTTTGGTGCGGTCAACGCAGACGAATTCAGAAGTTGGGGTGGATGTCCTAATCGTTGTTGCAGGCTACACATGTATGAGAATCAGACAAATAGCTTATATAGGGGAGGTGTTGGGTTTGATGGGTCAACTCCCTTGGTTGTGCGCATTACGCCAACCTCAAAGACCTTGTTTTCGTTAAGAAGTCAAAAGTTGGGGTCAATGTCCTAATGGCTCCTGCAGGCTACACATGTATGAGAATCGGACAAATAGCTTATATAGGGGAGGTGTTGGGTTTGATGGGTCGACTCCCCTGGTTGTGCGCATTACGTCAACCTCAAAGACCTTGTTTTCGTTAAGAAGTCAAAAGTTGGGGTCGATGTCCTAATTGCTCCTGTAGACTACACATGTATGAGAATCAGACAAATAGCTTATATAGGGGAGGTGTTGGGTTTGATGGGTTGACTCCCCTAGTTGTTCGCATTACACCAACCTCAAAGACCTTGTTTTCGTTTAGAAGCCGAAAGTTGGGGTCGATGTCCTAATTGCTCCTGCAGGCTACGCATGTATGAGAATCAGACAAATAGCTTATATAGGGGAGGTGTTGGGTTTGATGGGTCGACTCCCCTGGTTGTGCGCATTGCGCCAACCTCAAAGACCCTGCATTGCGGATGAAGTCGAAAGTCAGAGTTTGGTGTGCTACAAGGTGTGGTCGAAGGTGCTCACCTAGGTGTGCACCTTTGGAGCACAGGAAAAGTGCCCTCCAAAAGTGCGCACCTTTGGAGTGCACAAAAGTGCCCTCCAAAAGTGCGCACCTTTGGAGCGCAGAAAAGTGCCCTCCAAAAAGTGCCCTCCAAAAGTGCGCACCTTTGGAGCGCAGAAAAGTGCCCTCCAAAAAGTGCCCTCCAAAAGTGCGCACCTTTGGAGCGCAGAAAAGTGCCCTCCAAAAAGTGCCCTCCAAAAGTGCGCACCTTTGGAGCGCAGAAAAGTGCCCTCCAAAAAGTGCCCTCCAAAAGTGCGCACCTTTGGAGCGCAGAAAAGTGCCCTCCAAAAAGTGCCCTCCAAAAGTGCGCACCTTTGGAGCGCAGAAAAGTGCCCTCCAAAAAGTGCCCTCCAAAAGTGCGCACCTTTGGAGCGCAGAAAAGTGCCCTCCAAAAAGTGCCCTCCAAAAGTGCGCACCTTTGGAGCGCAGAAAAGTGCCCTCCAAAAAGTGCCCTCCAAAAGTGCGCACCTTTGGAGCGCAGAAAAGTGCCCTCCAAAAAGTGCCCTCCAAAAGTGCGCACCTTTGGAGCGCAGAAAAGTGCCCTCCAAAAAGTGCCCTCCAAAAGTGCGCACCTTTGGAGCGCAGAAAAGTGCCCTCCAAAAGTGCGCACCTTTGGAGCGCACAAAAGTGCCCTCCAAAAGTGCGCACTTTTGGTGCGCACCAAGGCGCTGGTTCGGTCGTTGCAGGCGAGTTCGGAAGTTGGGGTCGATGTCCTGAGCGGAGGTGCAAACTACACAGGTGTCGGAATCGGACAAATAGCTTATATAGGGGAGGTGTATGCTTCGATGGGTCGACTCCCCAGGTTGAGCGCACCGCGCCAACCTCAAAGACCCTACGGTATGGATGAAGTCGGAAGTTGGGTCCGATGACCGATTCGATTAGTAGGTATGCTCATGAGGTCGGAATTTGGGTCCGATGACCTGCCATGTGCAGGAAGGCGAATGTTGACACTGTGCGTTGCAAGGTGCACACCAAGGCGCTGGTGCGGTCTTTTTAGTCGAGTTCGGAAGTTGGGGTCGATGTCCTGATCGGAGGTGCAAGCTACACAGGTGTGGGAATCGGACAAATAGCTTATATAGGGGAGGTGTATGCTTCGTTGGGTCGACTCCCCGGGTTGAGCGCACCGCGCCAACCTCAAAGACCCTACGGTATGGATGAAGTCGGAAGTTGGGTCCGATGACCGATTCGATATGTAGGCATACTCGCGAGGTCGGAATTTGGGTCCGATGACCTGCCACGTGCAGGAAGGCGAATGTTGGCACTGTGCGTTGCAAGGTGCGCACCAAGGCGCTGGTTCGGTCGTTGGAGGCGAGTTCGGAAGTTGGGGTCGATGTCTTGATCGGAGGTGCAAACTACACAGGTGTGGGAATCGGACAAATAGCTTATATAGGGGAGGTGTATGCTTCGTTGGGTCGACTCCCCGGGTTGAGCGCACCGCGCCAACCTCAAAGACCCTACGGTATGGATGAAGTCGGAAGTTGGGTCCGATGACCGATTCGATATGTAGGCATACTCGCGAGGTCGGAATTTGGGTCCGATGACCTGCCATGTGCAGGAAGGCGAATGTTGGGACTGTGCGTCGCAAGGTGCGCACCAAGGCGCTGGTGCCGTCGTTGCAGTCGAGTTCGGAAGTTGGGGTCGATGTCCTGGTCAGAGGTGCAAACTACACAGGTGTGGGAATCGGACAAATAGCTTATATAGGGGAGGTGTATGCTTCGATGGGTCGACTCCCTGGGTTGAGCGCACCGCGCCAACCTCAAAGACCCTACAGTATGGATGAAGTCGGAAGTTGGGTCCGATGACCGATTCGATACGTAGGCATATTGGCGAGGTCTGAATTTGTGTCCGATGACCTGCCATGCGCAGGAAGGCGGAATTTGGGTCCGATGACCGAGTTGATGGCGTGCCATGCGCAGAAAGGCGGAATTTGGGTCCGATGACCGAGTTGATGTTGATGGCCCGCCATGCACAGGAAGGCGGAATTTGGGTCCGATGACCGATTTGAAGGCGTGCCATACGCAAAAAGGCGGAGTTTGGGTCCGATGACCGAGTTGATATTGATGGCCCGCCATGCGCAGGAAGGCGGAATTTGGGTCCGATGACCTGACATACGCATGGAGTCCGACTCGGGGGCCGATGTTCGATTCGATGACTTGCATTGTGGGTAAAGTCGGAAGTTGTGGTCTTTGACCCGATTCGATGACCAGACTTCGGCTGCTTGAGAATCGGACAAATAACTTATATAGGGGAGGTAGTGTTCTCGAGCATCCTCCCCCCGTGCCCGTTTATGTCGATTGATGCTGGTGCTCGACTGGTTGGAGCGCTCGGATGCAAAAATCTTGCACCAGGATTTATCGATTGTGATGGACACGGCAAGTCTCCTGATTGCTATGCAGGAGCTCATCGTGAATCTCTATGCGGCCTTGGTATGGACTCGACCTGCGGAATGGTTCGGCAATGGTAGTCGCTCCAACACGTCCTTGCAATGGCCACAGAGGTGATTCGACTAGAGCTCCAGTCTAGCTTTTGGGTTGCTTGGCGGACTGGTATAGCCGCGATCGAGTTCCGGCCATGAACGTTTTAGATAGCTCTTGGGCTTTCTGGGACGGAAGTCGGAAGTTTGGGCTGTTGTCCGATTTGATGACCATTCTTCGGATGTGTGAGAATCGGACAAATAACTTATATAGGGGACTGTGTTGTCTCACGCAGCCCCCTCCGTGCCCCTCTATCTCGACCGATGTTGGTGCTTGAAAGGGTTGGGATCGCTCGGATTTATAAACGTGCACCACCATTTGTCGAGTGTGAGGGACGCGGCAGGTCTCCTAAATGCTATGCGGGCGCTCTCTGAGAATCTCTATCCGGCCTCGACACAGACTAGTCTTGCTGAATGGTTTGGCACTGGTAGTCGATCCAACACGTCGTTGTTGTGGCCGCCTAGGCGATTCGATTCGAGCCCCCGTCTAGCTTTTGGGTTGCTTGGCGGATTTTGCCCTATCCGCAAGTGAGCTCGGTCCCTAAACGTTCGAGAAACCCGATTGCTATGCGCCGACTCTCTTTCTTGCGAGCCTCCATCTAGCTTTTGGGTCTCTACGGAACGGAAGTCGGAATCTGGGACCGTTGTTTGATTCGACGAGGCAGACTACGGTTGTGCGAGAATCGGACAAATAACTTATATAGGGGAGGTGTTGACTGGAGCATTCTCCCCCGTGCCCCTCTAACTCGACCAATGCTGGCGCTCGAACGGTGGTAGCGCTCGGATTTTCATTGAGCGCCAGCATTGGTCGATTTAGAGGGGCATGCGAGATTCCCGAATGCTATGCGAGGGCTCTAACGGAAATGTCTATTGGTTTCGGTATGGATGCAATTGCGAGTGGTTCGGAAAAGGTAGTCGTTCCGATGCGTCCATGTCGTGGCCAAATCGATAATTCGATTTGAGCCCTCGTATAGCATTTGGGTCTCTCGATGTGATTCCGCATTCCAGTCCCTTTGGGCACTGCTTGAGCCGCATCCCAGGGGGTTCCCTTCCCAATAATCTGCCTCGCAACCCGATTGCTATGCGGTGAGGCTCCTCGGCCGCCTCGGAACTATCTGTGTATCAGACGCATCGCGGGATAAGGGGTTGGCAACGGTAGTCGCCCCAAGCGCGTCCGATGCTTGGACCATTCCGAGGCGGCCCTGAAGCCTCTTCCGTCTAGCCGTTGGGTCCTTCTCGCCGCATCCCTCGCCTCGCACCCCGATTGCTATGCGGTGAGGCTCCTCGGCCGCCTCGGAACTATCTGTGTATCGGACGCGTCGCGGGATAAGGGGTTGTCACTGGTAGTCGCCCCAAGCGCGTCCGATGCTTGGACCATTCCGAGGCGGCCCTGAAGCCTCTTCCGTCTAGCCGTTGGGTCCTTCTCGCCGCATCCCTCGCCTCGCACCCCGATTGCTATGCGGTGAGGCTCCTCGGCCGCCTCGGAACTATCTGTGTATCGGACGCGTCGCGGGATAAGGGGTTGTCACTGGTAGTCGCCCCAAGCGCGTCCGATGCTTGGACCATTCCGAGGCGGCCCTGAAGCCTCTTCCGTCTAGCCGTTGGGTCCTTCTCGCCGCATCCCTCGCCTCGCACCCCGATTGCTATGCGGTGAGGCTCCTCGGCCGCCTCGGAACTATCTGTGTATCGGACGCGTCGCGGGATAAGGGGTTGTCACTGGTAGTCGCCCCAAGCGCGTCCGATGCTTGGACCATTCCGAGGCGGCCCTGAAGCCTCTTCCGTCTAGCCGTTGGGTCCTTCTCGCCGCATCCCTCGCCTCGCACCCCGATTGCTATGCGGTGAGGCTCCTCGGCCGCCTCGGAACTATCTGTGTATCGGACGCGTCGCGGGATAAGGGGTTGTCACTGGTAGTCGCCCCAAGCGCGTTCGATGCTTGGACCATTCCGAGGCGGCCCTGAAGCCTCTTCCGTCTAGCCGTTGGGTCCTTCTCGCCGCATCCCTCGCCTCGCACCCCGATTGCTATGCGGTGAGGCTCCTCGGCCGCCTTGGAACTATCTGTGTATCGGACGCGTCGCGGGATAAGGGGTTGTCACTGGTAGTCGCCCCAAGCGCGTCCGATGCTTGGACCATTCCGAGGCGGACCCGAAGCCTCTTCCGTCTAGCCGTTGGGTCCTTCTCGCCGCATCCTTCGCCTCGCACCCCGATTGCTATGCGGTGAGGCTCCTCGGCCGCCTCGGAACTATCTGTGTATCGGACGCGTCGCGGGATAAGGGGTTGTCACTGGTAGTCGCCCCAAGCGCGTCCGATGCTTGGACCATTCCGAGGCGGACCCGAAGCCTCTTCCGTCTAGCCGTTGGGTCCTTCTCGCCGCATCCCTCGCCTCGCACCCCGATTGCTATGCGGTGAGGCTCCTCGGCCGCCTTGGAACTATCTGTGTATCGGACGCGTCGCGGGATAAGGGGTTGTCACTGGTAGTCGCCCCAAGCGCGTCCGATGCTTGGACCATTCCGAGGCGGACCCGAAGCCTCTTCCGTCTAGCCGTTGGGTCCTTCTCGCCGCATCCCTCGCCTCGCACCCCGATTGCTATGCGGTGAGGCTCCTCGGCCGCCTTGGAACTATCTGTGTATCGGACGCGTCGCGGGATAAGGGGTTGTCACTGGTAGTCGCCCCAAGCGCGTCCGATGCTTGGACCATTCCGAGGCGGCCCCGAAGCCTCTTCCGTGTAGCCGTTGGGTCCTTCTCGCCGCATCCCTCGCCTCGCACCCCGATTGCTATGCGGTGAGGCTCCTCGGCCGCCTTGGAACTATCTGTGTATCGGACGCGTCGCGGGATAAGGGGTTGTCACTGGTAGTCGCCCCAAGCGCGTCCGATGCTTGGACCATTCCGAGGCGGCCCCGAAGCCTCTTCCGTGTAGCCGTTGGGTCCTTCTCGCCGCATCCCTCGCCTCGCACCCCGATTGCTATGCGGTGAGGCTCCTCGGCCGCCTTGGAACTATCTGTGTATCGGACGCGTCGCGGGATAAGGGGTTGTCACTGGTAGTCGCCCCAAGCGCGTCCGATGCTTGGACCATTCCGAGGCGGCCCCGAAGCCTCTTCCGTGTAGCCGTTGGGTCCTTCTCGCCGCATCCCTCGCCTCGCACCCCGATTGCTATGCGGTGAGGCTCCTCGGCCGCCTTGGAACTATCTGTGTATCGGACGCGTCGCGGGATAAGGGGTTGTCACTGGTAGTCGCCCCAAGCGCGTCCGATGCTTGGACCATTCCGAGGCGGACCTGAAGCCTCTTCCCTCTAGCCGTTGGGGCTTTCTCGCCGCATCCCTCGCCTCGCACCCTGATTGCTATGCTGTGAGGCTCCTCGGCCGCCTTGGAACTATCTGTGTATCGGACGCATCGCGGGATAAGGGGTTGGCAGTGGTAGTCGCCCCAAGCGCATCCGATGCTTGGACCATTCCGAGGCGGCCCTGCAGCCTCTTCCGTCTAGCCGTTGGGGCCATCTCGCCGCATCCCCCACCTCGCACCACGATTGCTATGCGGTGAGGCTCCTTGGCCGCCTCGGAACTATCTGTGTATCGGACGCATCGCGGGATAAGGGGTTGTCACTGGTAGTCGCCCCAAGCGCGTCCGATGCTTGGACTATTCCGAGGCGGCCCTGCAGCCTCTTCCGTCTAGCCGTTGGGGCCATCTCGCTGCATCCCCCACCTCCTCGGCCGCCTCGGAACTATCTGTGTATCGGACGCATCGCGGGATAAGGGGTTGGCAGTGGTAGTCGCCCCAAGCGCGTCCGATGCTTGGACTATTCCGAGGCAGCCCTGCAGCCTCTTCCGTCTAGCCTTTGGGGCCATCTCGCCGCATCCCTCGCCTCGCACCCCGATTGCTATGCGGTGAGGCTCCTCGGCCGCCTGGGAACTATCTTCGTATCGGACGCATCGCGGGATAAGGGGTTGTCACTGGTAGTCGCCCCAAGCGCGTCCGATGCTTGGACTATTCCGAGGCGGCCCTGTGGCCTCTTCCGTCTAGCCATTGGGGCCATCTCGCCGCATCCCCCACCTCGCACCCCGATTGCTATGCGGTGAGGCTCTTCGGCCGCCTTGGAACTATCTTCGTATCGGACGCATCGCGGGATAAGGGGTTGTCACTGGTAGTGGCCCCAAGCGCGTCCGATGCTTGGACTATTCCGAGGCGGCCCTGCAGCCTCTTCCGTCTAGCCGTTGGGGCCATCTCGCCGCATCCCCCACCTCGCACCCCGATTGCTATGCGGTGAGGCTCCTCGGCCGCCTTGGAACTATCTTCGTATCGGACGCATCGCGGGATAAGGGGTTGTCACTGGTAGTCGCCCCAAGCGCGTCCGATGCTTGGACTATTCCGACGCGGCCCTGTGGCCTCTTCCGTCTAGCCGTTGGGGCCATCTCGCCGCATCCCCCACCTCGCACCCCGATTGCTATGCGGTGAGGCTCCTCGGCCGCCTTGGAACCATCTTCGTATCGGACGCATCGCGGGATAGGGGGCTGTCACTGGTAGTCGCCCCAAGCGTGTCCGATGCTTGGACCATTCCTAGGCGGCCCTGAAGCCTCTTCCGTCTAGCCGTTGGGGCCTTCCCGCCCCATCCCTCGCCTCGCACCCCCGATTGCTATGCGGTGAGGCTCCTCGGCCGCCTTGGAACCATCTGTGTATCGGACGCATCGCGGGATAAGGGGTTGGCACTGGCAGTCGCCCCAAGCGCGTCCGATGCTTGGACCATTCCGAGGTGGCCCTGAAGCCTCTTCCGTCTAGCCGTTGGGGCCTTCCCGCCCCATCCCTCGCCTCGCACCCCGATTGATATGCGGTGAGGCTCCTCGGCCGCCTTGGAACTATCTGTGTATCGGACGCATCGCGGGATAAGGGGTTGGCACTGGTAGTCGTCCCAATCGCATCCGATGCTTGGACCATTCCGAGGCGGCCCTGCAGCCTCTTCCGTTTAGCCGTCGGGGCCTTCCCGCCGCATCCCTCGCCTCGCATCCCGATTCCTATGCGGTGAGTCTTCTCGGCCGCCGCGGAACTATACCTGTTATTGCTACTGCATCCTTCGGCTGGTAACCTCCTCTGCCGCCTTGGAACGTTCTCTTTGTCGGACGCGTCGCGGGATAAGGGGTTGGCACTGGTAGTCGCCCCAAGCGCGCCCGATGCATAGACCGCTCCGAGTCGACCTTGCTTTCAGCCTCTCACATGCATAGACCTCTCTGAGTCGACCCTGCAGCCTCTCACGTTTAGCCTTTGGAATCTCGCCTCACAACATGATTGCTATCCTTGATGCATCCCTTGCCTCGAGCCCTGATTGCTTTCTTGGCTGCATCCCTCCTCTCCTCACAGCCCGGTTGTCATCACTGCTTCATCCGTCGCTTCATGCATTCTGGCTGCTGGGCCCTTCCCACCGCACACCTCGATTGCTATCTCTTCTGCATCACACACCCCGATTGCTATCTCTGCTACATCCCTCGGCTCTCACTTCTGCATCCTTCGCCTCACACCTCGATTGCTATCAATGCTGCATCCGTAACCTCACACCCCGATTGCTATGCGGGGAGGCTCCTTGGCCGCCTTGGAAATTTCTGTGTGTCGGACGCACCGCGGGATAAGGGGTTGGCACTGGTAGTCGCCCCAAGTGCGCCCGATTCTTAGACCGCTTCGAGGTGACCTCGTAGCCTCTTTCGTCCAGGCTTCCTGCCTTCAACGCCCTTTTTACAC
>NW_026728846.1:82500-97500 GCF_030272615.1 Cryptomeria japonica | reverse complement strand
GTGCACCTTGGTGCGCACACCTTGGCTGGGTTGCGCGCCCTGGTGGGCACCATGGTGCGCACCAAGGAGCGCTCCGAAGTGTGCTCCAAGGTGCGGCGTGCACGAAGTCGGAGCCCGGTTTGCCCCGGGTGCGCACCTCGCGTGCACCTTCGCCGCGGTGGGCACCATGGCGTGCACGAAGTCGGAGCCCGGTTTGCCCCGGGTGCGCACCTCGCGTGCACCTTCGCCGGGGTGGGCACCTTGGTGTGCAGACCTTGGCTGGGTTGCGCGCCCTGGTGGGCACCATGGTGCGCACCAAGGAGCGCTCCGAAGTGTGCTCCAAGGTGCGGCCTGCACGAAGTCGGAGCCCGGTTTGCCCCGGGTGTGCACCTCGGGTGGGCACCTTGGTGCGCATGCCTTGCCTGGGCTGCGCACCAGGGCGGGCTCAAGATGGCACCCGCGTTCCTTTTTTTTCACTATCTTTCAAAACGGAAATTTTAAAATCTCATTTTTGTTTGCCTTTTTCTGGAAATTAGTGAAGGCAGCGCATCAAAGGTGCGCACCTCGCTGCCCACCACGGTGCGCAACGCCGGTGGGCACCCGGGAGTGCTTCGAAGTGTGCTCCAAGGTGCTGCGTGCACGTTGTCGGAGCCCGGTTTGCCCCGGGTGCGCACCTCGCGTGCACCTTCGTCGGGGTGGGCACCTTGGCTGGGTTTGCCCCGGCTGCGCTCCGAAGCGGGGTTATTGGAGCGCCGCCTCTTTTTTTGTCGGAGCGTTTGGTGGGGTTTCTCGCATTGGCTCTTCCGAGGCCCGGTTGCCACCCTGGCGCGCACGAAGTCGGAAGTAGGGTTAATTGCCCGGGTGCGCACCTTTGCCAGGGTGGGCACCTTACCTGGGCTGCGCACCAGGGCGGGCTCAAGATGGCACGCGCGTTCCGTTTTTTTCACTATCTTTCAAAACGGAAATTTTAAAATCTCCTTTTTTTTTTGCCTTTTCTGGAAATTAGTGAAGGCAGCGCATCAAAGGTGCGCACCTCGCTGCCCACCTTGGTGTGCTCTGAGGTGCGCACCCGGGAGCGCTACGAAGTGTGCTCCAAGGTGCGGCGTGCACGTTGTCGGAGCCCGGTTTGCCCCGGGTGCGCACCTCGCCTGCACCTTGGCCGGGGTGGGCACCTTGGCTGGGTTTGCCCAGGGTGCGCTCCGAAGCGGGGTTACTGGAGCGCCCCCTCTTTTTTTGTCAGAGCGTTTGGTGGGGTTTCTCGCATTGGCTCTTCCCAGGCCCGGTTGTTGGGTGCGCTCCCACCCTGGCGCGCGCGAAGTTGGAAGTTGGGTTAATTGCCCGGGCGCGCACCTTCGCCAGGGTGGGCACCTTGGTGCGCACACCTTGGCTGGGCTGCGCACCAGGGCGGGCTCAAGATGGCACCAGCATTCCCTTTTTCTCACTATCTTTCAAAACGGAAATTTTAAAATCTCGTTTTTTTTTTGCCTTTTATGGAAATTAGTGAAGGCATCGCATCAAAGGTGCGCACCTCGCTGCCCACCTTGGTGTGCTCCGAGGTGCCCACCACGGTGCGCAACGCCGGTGCGAACCCGGGAGCGCCCCGATGTGTGCTCCAAGGTGCGGCGTGCACGAAGTCGGACCCCGGTTTGCCCCGGGTGCGCACCTCGCGTGCACCTTGGTGCGCACACCTTGGCTGGGTTGCGCGGCCTGGTGGGCACCATGGTGCGCACCAAGGAGCGCTCCGAAGTGTGCTCCAAGGTGCGGCGTGCACGAAGTCGGAGCCCGGTTTGCCCCGGGTACGCACCTCGCGTGCACCTTCGCCGGGGTGGGCACCTCGGCTGGGTTGCGCGCCCTGGTGCGCACCAAGGAGCGCTCCGAAGTGTGCTCCAAGGTGCGGCGTGCACGAAGTCGGAGCCCGGTTTGCCCCGGGTGCGCACCTTCGCCGCGGTGCGCACCATGGCGTGCACGAAGTCGGAGCCCGGTTTGCCCCGGGTGCGCACCTCGCGTGCACCTTCGGCGGGGTTGCGCGCCCTGGTGGGCACCATGGTGCGCACCAAGGAGCGCTCCGAAGTGTGCTCCAAGGTGCGGCGTGCACGAAGTCGGAGCCCGGTTTGCCCCGGGTGCGCACCTCGCGTGCACCTTCGGCGGGGTTGCGCGCCCTGGTGGGCACCATGGTGCGCACCAAGGAGCGCTCCGAAGTGTGCTCCAAGGTGCGGCGTGCACGAAGTCGGAGCCCGGTTTGCCCCGGGTGCGCACCTCGCGTGCACCTTCGCCGCGGTGGGCACCATGGCGTGCACGAAGTCGGAGCCCGGTTTGCCCCGGGTGCGCACCTCGCGTGCACCTTCGCCGGGGTGGGCACCTCGGCTGGGTTGCGCGCCCTGGTGCGCACCAAGGAGCGCTCCGAAGTGTGCTCCAAGGTGCGGCGTGCACGAAGTCGGAGCCCGGTTTGCCCCGGGTGCGCACCTCGCGTGCACCTTCGCCAGGGTGGGCACCTCGGTGCGCACACCTTCTCAATGTTTTCTTGCCTTTTCTGGAAATTGGTGAAGGCAGCGCATCAAAGGTGCGCACCTCGGTGTGCTCCGAGGTGCGAACCCGAGAGCGCTCCGAGGTGCCCACGAAGTCGAAAGTCGGGTTAATTGCATTGTTTTCCCCGGGTGCGCTCCGAGGTGCGCAACATCGGCGCGCACCAAGGAGGGCTCCGAAGTGTGCTCCAAGGTGCGCACGATGGCGTGCACCTCTGGTGCGCACGATTCGGAGCTCGGTTTGACCGGGGTGCGCACACCTTGGCTGGGTTGCGCACCTTTTGTGCGCTCCAAGGTGCGCACGAAGTCGGAGCTCGGTTTGCCCCGGGTGCGCACCTTCGCCAGGGTGCGCACCTTGATGCGCACGCCTTGGCTGGGCTGCGCACCTTGGTGGGCGCCATGGTGCGCACCTTTCGTGCGCTCCAAGGTGCGCACGAAGTCGGAGCTCGGTTTGCCCCGGGTGCGCACCTTGGTGGGCGCCATGGTGCACTCCGAGGTGCCCAAGATTGGTGCGCACCAAGGAGCGCTCCGAAGTGCGCTCCAAGGTGCGCGCGAAGTCGAAAGTTGGGTTAATTGTCCGGTTTGCCTCGGGTGCGCACCTTGCGTGCACCTTCGCCAGGGTGGGCGCCTTGGTGCGCACACCTTGGCTGGGCTGCGCACACCTTGGCACCCGCGTTTCCTTCATTTTAAATTTTTTTTTTTTACAATCTCTCAAGTGGGAAATTCTATAATCTCAACTTTTTTTGCCTTTTCAGGAAACTTTTGAATGGAGCGCATCATTGGTGCGCTCCGAAGTGTGCTCCAAAGCTCTCTCCAGCTGCGTGCACCTGCCCCGGCCGCGCACCCGGCCCCGCCCAGCTTCGCTCACCTGTCCCGGGCGTCTGGTGCGGAACCTTAGAGTAAGAAACATCACCGTGCACCTTGGCCAACGTGCGCGACTCGACCGAGCGCGCACTGGCCGAGGTGCACACCGATTTCACCTGGGTGCGCGCGCAGCACCTCGGGCGCACCGGGGTGCGCGCACAACGCCCGGGTTGCACCGTGGCCTGTGTGCTCGGGGTGCCTCGGGTGCGCGCTCGGTGTCGCCCCCGCGCGCGCGGTAGTGCGGGCAGCGCACCCCGGCCCGGCCCGGCCCCGACGAGAACGCAAACGGGCAAAAGGTTTATTCAAATAGCATTGCGACGCCCGGCGAAAAACTAAAAAAGGGTGCAACACCGGGACTTCCCGGGAGGTCACCCATCCCAGTACTACTCCGGCCCAAGCGCGCTTAACTGCGGAGTTCTGATGGGATCCGGTGCACTAATGCTGGTATGATCGCACCCGTTATGAGCTTGTCGCAGTGTGTACTTAGCAAACCGCGACCCACGTGCGAATCCACCCCGGCCACCCACCCCCGTCGAGGTGCACACCCTCCCTCGCGAAGTGCGCCCCGTTCGCCAAGTGTGAGCCCTGCCCGGGTGCGCGCACCTTGCTAGGGCGTCGGGTGTGCACCCGGCCCGGCCTACGTGCGTGCACCTGGAGGGGGCGTCGTGTGCGTGCAGTGTCCCGTCTGCAACGCGGTGCCCACACACCACCTCGGGCGCAACGACCTGCGCTCACATGTGGGCCGAGTGCACCTTGGTGCATGTTCGGGGCGCCTCGGGTGCACGCTCGATCTTGCCCCGGTGCACCAAGGCGCTCGGTTTGCCCCGGGTGCGCACTTGGTGCAAGGTGGGCACCCAAAATAGGGATCAAGCACCAAAACACAAGTTTCGGGATGCAAAATGGGACCCAAGGACCACAAATGCGTTCCAAGACCCATGATGGGTCCACGAGAACAAAAATGTGTTCCGAGACTTAATAAACAAATATTGGGTTTTAGGAGAAGAAACATGCTCTGATGCCCAAAACGAGAATCGACCCCGAAAAGGCCACAGGCCAAAAGTGGGATGCGAGACAAAAAAAAATGGGACCCGAGGACCAAAATTGGGTTCCCAGGTCGAAGACAGGGCAACCGGACAAGAAACGACCTCTAAGGCTCGAAATGAGTCCCGACGACTAAAACTTGACAAGAAGCACCCATCAGGCACCCAACTCGACACCCATGGGATGCCGACCCACCCGGGCTTCCACCTAGCACACCTTGGCACCCACCCACCCTCGCACCCAACCTCGCACCCAACTTAGCACCTTTGAACCCACATTGGCACTCACCCTGACCCTGGCACCTTGGAACCCACATTGGCACTCACCTTGACCCTGGCACCCACCTTTGCACTCACCTTGGGACCCACCCTGGCTCCCACCTCGGCACCCACCCAGACACCCACCTTGGTTCCTTGGCACCCACCTTGGATCCTTGGCACCCACCCCGACACCCACCTTGGCACGCAACTTGGCTACTTGCCACCCACCTTGGCTCCTTGACGCCCACCCCGACAACCACCCCGTGACCTACCCTGGCTAGGGTTGGTGCACACCCACCCTGGTGCCCACCTTGGCACCCACCCTATGACCCACCTTGGCACGCACCTTAGTACCCACCCCGTTACCCACCCTAGGACCCACCCCGTGACCCACCTTGGCCAGGGTGGGTGCACCCACCCTGGTGCCCACCTTGGCACCCACCCATCCTAGCACCCAGCCTGTGACCGGGCTTGGAACCCAACCTTGCACCCGCACCCGTCTTGGCCAGTGTGGGTGCGCACCCATCCTGGCACCCACGTTGTGACACACCCTTTAACCCACGCACCCTAGCACCCACGTTGGCACCCACCTTGGAACCCAACCTAGCAACTTGGCACCCACCCCGTGACCCACCTTGGCATCCACCATAGCAGTCGCCGACTTGGCACCCACCTCGGCACCCACCTTGACACTTGTGGACCCACCTTGCCACTCACCCTAGCATCGACCCATCCTAGCACCCACCCTGGCACCTTTGCACCCTAGCACTCACCCATCCTAGCACCTAACCTGTGACCCACCTTGACACTCACCCTCGCACCCACCTTGGAACCCAACCTAGCACCCACCCACCCTGACACCAACCCTAGCACCTACCCACCCTTGCACCCACCCTGTGACCCATCTTGGCACCCACCCATCCTACCACTCAACCTATCACCCACCTTCTCACCCACCTTGGCATCCACCTTAGCACCCACCCACACTGGCACCTTGGCACCCACCTCGGGCAAGGTGGGTGCACACCCACCCTGGCACCCAATTTAGAACCCACCGAGCATGTTACCCACCTTGGCACCCACATTGCAGCCCACCCTAGTACCCACCCTATGACCCACATTGGCATCCACACCCTAGCACCCAGGCACCTCGACACCCGCCTTGACACCCACCCTAGCACTGAACCTGTGACCCACCTTGGAACTCACCCTAGAACCCACCCACCCTGTGAACCACCTTGGCATCCACCTTAGCACCCACCCACCTTGGCACCCACTCTAGCACTCACCCATCCTAACACCCAACTTGTTACCCACCTTGGCACCCGCCCTCGCGTCCACCTTGAAACCCACCCTAGCACCCACCCACGCAGGAGCCCACCTTGGCACCCAACCTAACACCCACGCATCCTGGCACCCAACTTGTGACCCACCTTGGAACCCACCCTAGTACCCACCTTTGAACCCACTATATCACCAACCCACCTTGGCACCCACCCTATGACCCTCTTTGGAATCCACCCTAGCACGCACCCACCCTGGCACCCACCATGGAGCGCACCCTAGCACCCACCCACCTCGGCACGCACCTCAACACCCACCTTGGTGTGCGCACTGCGCCAACCTCTCAAAGACCCTATGTGGTGCGCTCCAAAGTGTACACCTTTGGTGCGCTCCAAGGTGCGCACCTTTGGTGCACACCGAGGTGCACACCAAAGTGTGCACCGAGGTGAGCACCAAAGTGCACTCCAGGGTGCACACCAAGGCGTGCACCTTTGGTGCGGTCAATGCAAACGAATTCGGAAGTTGGGGTCGATGTCCTAATCGCTGCTGCAGACTACACGTATGAGAATCGGACAAATAGCTTTATATAGGGGAGGTGTTGCGTTTGATGGGTCGACTCCCCTGGTTGTGTGCACTGCACCAACTTCAAAGACCCTGTCTTGTTTAAGAAGTCAAAAGTTGGGGTGGATGTCCTAATCATTGCTGCAGTCTACGCATGTATGAGAATCAGACAAATAGCTTATATAGGGGAGGTGTTGCATTCGGTGGGTTGACTCCCCTGGTTGTGCGCACTGCGCCAACCTCAAAGACCCCGCATAGCAGAAGAAGTCGGAAGTCGGATTTTGGTGAGCACCAAGGCGTGCACCTTTGGTGCGGTCAACGCAGACGAATTCAGAAGTTGGGGTGGATGTCCTAATCGTTGTTGCAGGCTACACATGTATGAGAATCAGACAAATAGCTTATATAGGGGAGGTGTTGGGTTTGATGGGTCAACTCCCTTGGTTGTGCGCATTACGCCAACCTCAAAGACCTTGTTTTCGTTAAGAAGTCAAAAGTTGGGGTCAATGTCCTAATGGCTCCTGCAGGCTACACATGTATGAGAATCGGACAAATAGCTTATATAGGGGAGGTGTTGGGTTTGATGGGTCGACTCCCCTGGTTGTGCGCATTACGTCAACCTCAAAGACCTTGTTTTCGTTAAGAAGTCAAAAGTTGGGGTCGATGTCCTAATTGCTCCTGTAGACTACACATGTATGAGAATCAGACAAATAGCTTATATAGGGGAGGTGTTGGGTTTGATGGGTTGACTCCCCTAGTTGTTCGCATTACACCAACCTCAAAGACCTTGTTTTCGTTTAGAAGCCGAAAGTTGGGGTCGATGTCCTAATTGCTCCTGCAGGCTACGCATGTATGAGAATCAGACAAATAGCTTATATAGGGGAGGTGTTGGGTTTGATGGGTCGACTCCCCTGGTTGTGCGCATTGCGCCAACCTCAAAGACCCTGCATTGCGGATGAAGTCGAAAGTCAGAGTTTGGTGTGCTACAAGGTGTGGTCGAAGGTGCTCACCTAGGTGTGCACCTTTGGAGCACAGGAAAAGTGCCCTCCAAAAGTGCGCACCTTTGGAGTGCACAAAAGTGCCCTCCAAAAGTGCGCACCTTTGGAGCGCAGAAAAGTGCCCTCCAAAAAGTGCCCTCCAAAAGTGCGCACCTTTGGAGCGCAGAAAAGTGCCCTCCAAAAAGTGCCCTCCAAAAGTGCGCACCTTTGGAGCGCAGAAAAGTGCCCTCCAAAAAGTGCCCTCCAAAAGTGCGCACCTTTGGAGCGCAGAAAAGTGCCCTCCAAAAAGTGCCCTCCAAAAGTGCGCACCTTTGGAGCGCAGAAAAGTGCCCTCCAAAAAGTGCCCTCCAAAAGTGCGCACCTTTGGAGCGCAGAAAAGTGCCCTCCAAAAAGTGCCCTCCAAAAGTGCGCACCTTTGGAGCGCAGAAAAGTGCCCTCCAAAAAGTGCCCTCCAAAAGTGCGCACCTTTGGAGCGCAGAAAAGTGCCCTCCAAAAAGTGCCCTCCAAAAGTGCGCACCTTTGGAGGGCAGAAAAGTGCCCTCCAAAAAGTGCCCTCCAAAAGTGCGCACCTTTGGAGCGCAGAAAAGTGCCCTCCAAAAAGTGCCCTCCAAAAGTGCGCACCTTTGGAGCGCAGAAAAGTGCCCTCCAAAAGTGCGCACCTTTGGAGCGCACAAAAGTGCCCTCCAAAAGTGCGCACTTTTGGTGCGCACCAAGGCGCTGGTTCGGTCGTTGCAGGCGAGTTCGGAAGTTGGGGTCGATGTCCTGAGCGGAGGTGCAAACTACACAGGTGTCGGAATCGGACAAATAGCTTATATAGGGGAGGTGTATGCTTCGATGGGTCGACTCCCCAGGTTGAGCGCACCGCGCCAACCTCAAAGACCCTACGGTATGGATGAAGTCGGAAGTTGGGTCCGATGACCGATTCGATTAGTAGGTATGCTCATGAGGTCGGAATTTGGGTCCGATGACCTGCCATGTGCAGGAAGGCGAATGTTGACACTGTGCGTTGCAAGGTGCACACCAAGGCGCTGGTGCGGTCTTTTTAGTCGAGTTCGGAAGTTGGGGTCGATGTCCTGATCGGAGGTGCAAGCTACACAGGTGTGGGAATCGGACAAATAGCTTATATAGGGGAGGTGTATGCTTCGTTGGGTCGACTCCCCGGGTTGAGCGCACCGCGCCAACCTCAAAGACCCTACGGTATGGATGAAGTCGGAAGTTGGGTCCGATGACCGATTCGATATGTAGGCATACTCGCGAGGTCGGAATTTGGGTCCGATGACCTGCCACGTGCAGGAAGGCGAATGTTGGCACTGTGCGTTGCAAGGTGCGCACCAAGGCGCTGGTTCGGTCGTTGGAGGCGAGTTCGGAAGTTGGGGTCGATGTCTTGATCGGAGGTGCAAACTACACAGGTGTGGGAATCGGACAAATAGCTTATATAGGGGAGGTGTATGCTTCGTTGGGTCGACTCCCCGGGTTGAGCGCACCGCGCCAACCTCAAAGACCCTACGGTATGGATGAAGTCGGAAGTTGGGTCCGATGACCGATTCGATATGTAGGCATACTCGCGAGGTCGGAATTTGGGTCCGATGACCTGCCATGTGCAGGAAGGCGAATGTTGGGACTGTGCGTCGCAAGGTGCGCACCAAGGCGCTGGTGCCGTCGTTGCAGTCGAGTTCGGAAGTTGGGGTCGATGTCCTGGTCAGAGGTGCAAACTACACAGGTGTGGGAATCGGACAAATAGCTTATATAGGGGAGGTGTATGCTTCGATGGGTCGACTCCCTGGGTTGAGCGCACCGCGCCAACCTCAAAGACCCTACAGTATGGATGAAGTCGGAAGTTGGGTCCGATGACCGATTCGATACGTAGGCATATTGGCGAGGTCTGAATTTGTGTCCGATGACCTGCCATGCGCAGGAAGGCGGAATTTGGGTCCGATGACCGAGTTGATGGCGTGCCATGCGCAGAAAGGCGGAATTTGGGTCCGATGACCGAGTTGATGTTGATGGCCCGCCATGCACAGGAAGGCGGAATTTGGGTCCGATGACCGATTTGAAGGCGTGCCATACGCAAAAAGGCGGAGTTTGGGTCCGATGACCGAGTTGATATTGATGGCCCGCCATGCGCAGGAAGGCGGAATTTGGGTCCGATGACCTGACATACGCATGGAGTCCGACTCGGGGGCCGATGTTCGATTCGATGACTTGCATTGTGGGTAAAGTCGGAAGTTGTGGTCTTTGACCCGATTCGATGACCAGACTTCGGCTGCTTGAGAATCGGACAAATAACTTATATAGGGGAGGTAGTGTTCTCGAGCATCCTCCCCCCGTGCCCGTTTATGTCGATTGATGCTGGTGCTCGACTGGTTGGAGCGCTCGGATGCAAAAATCTTGCACCAGGATTTATCGATTGTGATGGACACGGCAAGTCTCCTGATTGCTATGCAGGAGCTCATCGTGAATCTCTATGCGGCCTTGGTATGGACTCGACCTGCGGAATGGTTCGGCAATGGTAGTCGCTCCAACACGTCCTTGCAATGGCCACAGAGGTGATTCGACTAGAGCTCCAGTCTAGCTTTTGGGTTGCTTGGCGGACTGGTATAGCCGCGATCGAGTTCCGGCCATGAACGTTTTAGATAGCTCTTGGGCTTTCTGGGACGGAAGTCGGAAGTTTGGGCTGTTGTCCGATTTGATGACCATTCTTCGGATGTGTGAGAATCGGACAAATAACTTATATAGGGGACTGTGTTGTCTCACGCAGCCCCCTCCGTGCCCCTCTATCTCGACCGATGTTGGTGCTTGAAAGGGTTGGGATCGCTCGGATTTATAAACGTGCACCACCATTTGTCGAGTGTGAGGGACGCGGCAGGTCTCCTAAATGCTATGCGGGCGCTCTCTGAGAATCTCTATCCGGCCTCGACACAGACTAGTCTTGCTGAATGGTTTGGCACTGGTAGTCGATCCAACACGTCGTTGTTGTGGCCGCCTAGGCGATTCGATTCGAGCCCCCGTCTAGCTTTTGGGTTGCTTGGCGGATTTTGCCCTATCCGCAAGTGAGCTCGGTCCCTAAACGTTCGAGAAACCCGATTGCTATGCGCCGACTCTCTTTCTTGCGAGCCTCCATCTAGCTTTTGGGTCTCTACGGAACGGAAGTCGGAATCTGGGACCGTTGTTTGATTCGACGAGGCAGACTACGGTTGTGCGAGAATCGGACAAATAACTTATATAGGGGAGGTGTTGACTGGAGCATTCTCCCCCGTGCCCCTCTAACTCGACCAATGCTGGCGCTCGAACGGTGGTAGCGCTCGGATTTTCATTGAGCGCCAGCATTGGTCGATTTAGAGGGGCATGCGAGATTCCCGAATGCTATGCGAGGGCTCTAACGGAAATGTCTATTGGTTTCGGTATGGATGCAATTGCGAGTGGTTCGGCAAAGGTAGTCGTTCCGATGCGTCCATGTCGTGGCCAAATCGATAATTCGATTTGAGCCCTCGTATAGCATTTGGGTCTCTCGATGTGATTCCGCATTCCAGTCCCTTTGGGCACTGCTTGAGCCGCATCCCAGGGGGTTCCCTTCCCAATAATCTGCCTCGCAACCCGATTGCTATGCGGTGAGGCTCCTCGGCCGCCTCGGAACTATCTGTGTATCAGACGCATCGCGGGATAAGGGGTTGGCAACGGTAGTCGCCCCAAGCGCGTCCGATGCTTGGACCATTCCGAGGCGGCCCTGAAGCCTCTTCCGTCTAGCCGTTGGGTCCTTCTCGCCGCATCCCTCGCCTCGCACCCCGATTGCTATGCGGTGAGGCTCCTCGGCCGCCTCGGAACTATCTGTGTATCGGACGCGTCGCGGGATAAGGGGTTGTCACTGGTAGTCGCCCCAAGCGCGTCCGATGCTTGGACCATTCCGAGGCGGCCCTGAAGCCTCTTCCGTCTAGCCGTTGGGTCCTTCTCGCCGCATCCCTCGCCTCGCACCCCGATTGCTATGCGGTGAGGCTCCTCGGCCGCCTCGGAACTATCTGTGTATCGGACGCGTCGCGGGATAAGGGGTTGTCATTGGTAGTCGCCCCAAGCGCGTCCGATGCTTGGACCATTCCGAGGCGGCCCTGAAGCCTCTTCCGTCTAGCCGTTGGGTCCTTCTCGCCGCATCCCTCGCCTCGCACCCCGATTGCTATGCGGTGAGGCTCCTCGGCCGCCTCGGAACTATCTGTGTATCGGACGCGTCGCGGGATAAGGGGTTGTCACTGGTAGTCGCCCCAAGCGCGTCCGATGCTTGGACCATTCCGAGGCGGCCCTGAAGCCTCTTCCGTCTAGCCGTTGGGTCCTTCTCGCCGCATCCCTCGCCTCGCACCCCGATTGCTATGCGGTGAGGCTCCTCGGCCGCCTCGGAACTATCTGTGTATCGGACGCGTCGCGGGATAAGGGGTTGTCACTGGTAGTCGCCCCAAGCGCGTTCGATGCTTGGACCATTCCGAGGCGGCCCTGAAGCCTCTTCCGTCTAGCCGTTGGGTCCTTCTCGCCGCATCCCTCGCCTCGCACCCCGATTGCTATGCGGTGAGGCTCCTCGGCCGCCTTGGAACTATCTGTGTATCGGACGCGTCGCGGGATAAGGGGTTGTCACTGGTAGTCGCCCCAAGCGCGTCCGATGCTTGGACCATTCCGAGGCGGACCCGAAGCCTCTTCCGTCTAGCCGTTGGGTCCTTCTCGCCGCATCCTTCGCCTCGCACCCCGATTGCTATGCGGTGAGGCTCCTCGGCCGCCTCGGAACTATCTGTGTATCGGACGCGTCGCGGGATAAGGGGTTGTCACTGGTAGTCGCCCCAAGCGCGTCCGATGCTTGGACCATTCCGAGGCGGACCCGAAGCCTCTTCCGTCTAGCCGTTGGGTCCTTCTCGCCGCATCCCTCGCCTCGCACCCCGATTGCTATGCGGTGAGGCTCCTCGGCCGCCTTGGAACTATCTGTGTATCGGACGCGTCGCGGGATAAGGGGTTGTCACTGGTAGTCGCCCCAAGCGCGTCCGATGCTTGGACCATTCCGAGGCGGACCCGAAGCCTCTTCCGTCTAGCCGTTGGGTCCTTCTCGCCGCATCCCTCGCCTCGCACCCCGATTGCTATGCGGTGAGGCTCCTCGGCCGCCTTGGAACTATCTGTGTATCGGACGCGTCGCGGGATAAGGGGTTGTCACTGGTAGTCGCCCCAAGCGCGTCCGATGCTTGGACCATTCCGAGGCGGACCCGAAGCCTCTTCCGTCTAGCCGTTGGGTCCTTCTCGCCGCATCCCTCGCCTCGCACCCCGATTGCTATGCGGTGAGGCTCCTCGGCCGCCTTGGAACTATCTGTGTATCGGACGCGTCGCGGGATAAGGGGTTGTCACTGGTAGTCGCCCCAAGCGCGTCCGATGCTTGGACCATTCCGAGGCGGCCCCGAAGCCTCTTCCGTGTAGCCGTTGGGTCCTTCTCGCCGCATCCCTCGCCTCGCACCCCGATTGCTATGCGGTGAGGCTCCTCGGCCGCCTTGGAACTATCTGTGTATCGGACGCGTCGCGGGATAAGGGGTTGTCACTGGTAGTCGCCCCAAGCGCGTCCGATGCTTGGACCATTCCGAGGCGGCCCCGAAGCCTCTTCCGTGTAGCCGTTGGGTCCTTCTCGCCGCATCCCTCGCCTCGCACCCCGATTGCTATGCGGTGAGGCTCCTCGGCCGCCTTGGAACTATCTGTGTATCGGACGCGTCGCGGGATAAGGGGTTGTCACTGGTAGTCGCCCCAAGCGCGTCCGATGCTTGGACCATTCCGAGGCGGACCTGAAGCCTCTTCCCTCTAGCCGTTGGGGCTTTCTCGCCGCATCCCTCGCCTCGCACCCTGATTGCTATGCTGTGAGGCTCCTCGGCCGCCTTGGAACTATCTGTGTATCGGACGCATCGCGGGATAAGGGGTTGGCAGTGGTAGTCGCCCCAAGCGCATCCGATGCTTGGACCATTCCGAGGCGGCCCTGCAGCCTCTTCCGTCTAGCCGTTGGGGCCATCTCGCCGCATCCCCCACCTCGCACCACGATTGCTATGCGGTGAGGCTCCTTGGCCGCCTCGGAACTATCTGTGTATCGGACGCATCGCGGGATAAGGGGTTGTCACTGGTAGTCGCCCCAAGCGCGTCCGATGCTTGGACTATTCCGAGGCGGCCCTGCAGCCTCTTCCGTCTAGCCGTTGGGGCCATCTCGCTGCATCCCCCACCTCCTCGGCCGCCTCGGAACTATCTGTGTATCGGACGCATCGCGGGATAAGGGGTTGGCAGTGGTAGTCGCCCCAAGCGCGTCCGATGCTTGGACTATTCCGAGGCAGCCCTGCAGCCTCTTCCGTCTAGCCTTTGGGGCCATCTCGCCGCATCCCTCGCCTCGCACCCCGATTGCTATGCGGTGAGGCTCCTCGGCCGCCTGGGAACTATCTTCGTATCGGACGCATCGCGGGATAAGGGGTTGTCACTGGTAGTCGCCCCAAGCGCGTCCGATGCTTGGACTATTCCGAGGCGGCCCTGTGGCCTCTTCCGTCTAGCCATTGGGGCCATCTCGCCGCATCCCCCACCTCGCACCCCGATTGCTATGCGGTGAGGCTCTTCGGCCGCCTTGGAACTATCTTCGTATCGGACGCATCGCGGGATAAGGGGTTGTCACTGGTAGTGGCCCCAAGCGCGTCCGATGCTTGGACTATTCCGAGGCGGCCCTGCAGCCTCTTCCGTCTAGCCGTTGGGGCCATCTCGCCGCATCCCCCACCTCGCACCCCGATTGCTATGCGGTGAGGCTCCTCGGCCGCCTTGGAACTATCTTCGTATCGGACGCATCGCGGGATAAGGGGTTGTCACTGGTAGTCGCCCCAAGCGCGTCCGATGCTTGGACTATTCCGACGCGGCCCTGTGGCCTCTTCCGTCTAGCCGTTGGGGCCATCTCGCCGCATCCCCCACCTCGCACCCCGATTGCTATGCGGTGAGGCTCCTCGGCCGCCTTGGAACCATCTTCGTATCGGACGCATCGCGGGATAGGGGGCTGTCACTGGTAGTCGCCCCAAGCGTGTCCGATGCTTGGACCATTCCTAGGCGGCCCTGAAGCCTCTTCCGTCTAGCCGTTGGGGCCTTCCCGCCCCATCCCTCGCCTCGCACCCCCGATTGCTATGCGGTGAGGCTCCTCGGCCGCCTTGGAACCATCTGTGTATCGGACGCATCGCGGGATAAGGGGTTGGCACTGGCAGTCGCCCCAAGCGCGTCCGATGCTTGGACCATTCCGAGGTGGCCCTGAAGCCTCTTCCGTCTAGCCGTTGGGGCCTTCCCGCCCCATCCCTCGCCTCGCACCCCGATTGATATGCGGTGAGGCTCCTCGGCCGCCTTGGAACTATCTGTGTATCGGACGCATCGCGGGATAAGGGGTTGGCACTGGTAGTCGTCCCAATCGCATCCGATGCTTGGACCATTCCGAGGCGGCCCTGCAGCCTCTTCCGTTTAGCCGTCGGGGCCTTCCCG
>NW_026728846.1:55000-72500 GCF_030272615.1 Cryptomeria japonica | reverse complement strand
CCCATGTCCGAACTGGGGATTTCTGGGTAGGGGCTTCGGGTGCGCATTACATTTTTGCCCAAGCGTCCAGTGGGGTTTCTGGTGCGCTCCGAAGTGGGGTTATTGGAGCGCATCAAAGGTGCGCAATGCTGGTGCGAACCCGGGAGCGCTCCGATGTGTGCTCCAAGGTGCGGCGTGCACGAAGTCCGAGCCCGGTTTGCCCCGGGTGCGCACCTCGCGTGCACCTTCGCCGGGGTGAGCACCTTGGTGTGCAGACCTTGGTTGGGTTGCGCGCCCTGGTGCGCACCAAGGAGCGCTCTGAAGTGTGCTCCAAGGTGCGGCGTGCACGAAGTCGGAGCCCGGTTTGCCCCGGGTGTGCACCTCGGGTGCGCACCTCGCGTGCACCTTCGCTGCGGTGGGCACCTTGGCTGGGTTGCGCGCCTTGGTGGGCACCATGCAGTGCACGAAGTCGGAGCCCGGATTGCCCCGGGCGCGCACCTCCGCCAGGGTGGGCACCTTGGTGCGCACAACTTGCCTGGGCTGCGCACCAGGAAGGGCTCAAGATGGCACCCGCGTTCCGTTTTTTTCACTATCTTTCAGAACGGAAATTTTAAAATCTCGTTTTTTTTTGCCTTTTCTGGAAATTAGTGAAGGCAGCGCATCAAAGGTGCGCAACGCTGGTGCGAACCTGGGAGCGCTCCGATGTGTGCTCCAAGGTGCGGCGTGCACGAAGTCGGACCCCGGTTTGCCCCGGGTGCGCACCTCGCGTGCACCTTGGTGCGCACACCTTGGCTGGGTTGCGCGCCCTGGTGGGCACCATGGTGCGCACCAAGGAGCGCTCCGAAGTGTGCTCCAAGGTGCGGCGTGCACGAAGTCGGAGCCCGGTTTGCCCCGGGTGCGCACCTCGCGTGCACCTTCGCCGCGGTGGGCACCATGGCGTGCACGAAGTCGGAGCCCGGTTTGCCCCGGGTGCGCACCTCGCGTGCACCTTCGCCGGGGTGGGCACCTTGGTGTGCAGACCTTGGCTGGGTTGCGCGCCCTGGTGGGCACCATGGTGCGCACCAAGGAGCGCTCCGAAGTGTGCTCCAAGGTGCGGCCTGCACGAAGTCGGAGCCCGGTTTGCCCCGGGTGTGCACCTCGGGTGGGCACCTTGGTGCGCATGCCTTGCCTGGGCTGCGCACCAGGGCGGGCTCAAGATGGCACCCGCGTTCCTTTTTTTTCACTATCTTTCAAAACGGAAATTTTAAAATCTCATTTTTGTTTGCCTTTTTCTGGAAATTAGTGAAGGCAGCGCATCAAAGGTGCGCACCTCGCTGCCCACCACGGTGCGCAACGCCGGTGGGCACCCGGGAGTGCTTCGAAGTGTGCTCCAAGGTGCTGCGTGCACGTTGTCGGAGCCCGGTTTGCCCCGGGTGCGCACCTCGCGTGCACCTTCGTCGGGGTGGGCACCTTGGCTGGGTTTGCCCCGGCTGCGCTCCGAAGCGGGGTTATTGGAGCGCCGCCTCTTTTTTTGTCGGAGCGTTTGGTGGGGTTTCTCGCATTGGCTCTTCCGAGGCCCGGTTGCCACCCTGGCGCGCACGAAGTCGGAAGTAGGGTTAATTGCCCGGGTGCGCACCTTTGCCAGGGTGGGCACCTTACCTGGGCTGCGCACCAGGGCGGGCTCAAGATGGCACGCGCGTTCCGTTTTTTTCACTATCTTTCAAAACGGAAATTTTAAAATCTCCTTTTTTTTTTGCCTTTTCTGGAAATTAGTGAAGGCAGCGCATCAAAGGTGCGCACCTCGCTGCCCACCTTGGTGTGCTCTGAGGTGCGCACCCGGGAGCGCTACGAAGTGTGCTCCAAGGTGCGGCGTGCACGTTGTCGGAGCCCGGTTTGCCCCGGGTGCGCACCTCGCCTGCACCTTGGCCGGGGTGGGCACCTTGGCTGGGTTTGCCCAGGGTGCGCTCCGAAGCGGGGTTACTGGAGCGCCCCCTCTTTTTTTGTCAGAGCGTTTGGTGGGGTTTCTCGCATTGGCTCTTCCCAGGCCCGGTTGTTGGGTGCGCTCCCACCCTGGCGCGCGCGAAGTTGGAAGTTGGGTTAATTGCCCGGGCGCGCACCTTCGCCAGGGTGGGCACCTTGGTGCGCACACCTTGGCTGGGCTGCGCACCAGGGCGGGCTCAAGATGGCACCAGCATTCCCTTTTTCTCACTATCTTTCAAAACGGAAATTTTAAAATCTCGTTTTTTTTTTGCCTTTTATGGAAATTAGTGAAGGCATCGCATCAAAGGTGCGCACCTCGCTGCCCACCTTGGTGTGCTCCGAGGTGCCCACCACGGTGCGCAACGCCGGTGCGAACCCGGGAGCGCCCCGATGTGTGCTCCAAGGTGCGGCGTGCACGAAGTCGGACCCCGGTTTGCCCCGGGTGCGCACCTCGCGTGCACCTTGGTGCGCACACCTTGGCTGGGTTGCGCGGCCTGGTGGGCACCATGGTGCGCACCAAGGAGCGCTCCGAAGTGTGCTCCAAGGTGCGGCGTGCACGAAGTCGGAGCCCGGTTTGCCCCGGGTACGCACCTCGCGTGCACCTTCGCCGGGGTGGGCACCTCGGCTGGGTTGCGCGCCCTGGTGCGCACCAAGGAGCGCTCCGAAGTGTGCTCCAAGGTGCGGCGTGCACGAAGTCGGAGCCCGGTTTGCCCCGGGTGCGCACCTTCGCCGCGGTGCGCACCATGGCGTGCACGAAGTCGGAGCCCGGTTTGCCCCGGGTGCGCACCTCGCGTGCACCTTCGGCGGGGTTGCGCGCCCTGGTGGGCACCATGGTGCGCACCAAGGAGCGCTCCGAAGTGTGCTCCAAGGTGCGGCGTGCACGAAGTCGGAGCCCGGTTTGCCCCGGGTGCGCACCTCGCGTGCACCTTCGGCGGGGTTGCGCGCCCTGGTGGGCACCATGGTGCGCACCAAGGAGCGCTCCGAAGTGTGCTCCAAGGTGCGGCGTGCACGAAGTCGGAGCCCGGTTTGCCCCGGGTGCGCACCTCGCGTGCACCTTCGCCGCGGTGGGCACCATGGCGTGCACGAAGTCGGAGCCCGGTTTGCCCCGGGTGCGCACCTCGCGTGCACCTTCGCCGGGGTGGGCACCTCGGCTGGGTTGCGCGCCCTGGTGCGCACCAAGGAGCGCTCCGAAGTGTGCTCCAAGGTGCGGCGTGCACGAAGTCGGAGCCCGGTTTGCCCCGGGTGCGCACCTCGCGTGCACCTTCGCCAGGGTGGGCACCTCGGTGCGCACACCTTCTCAATGTTTTCTTGCCTTTTCTGGAAATTGGTGAAGGCAGCGCATCAAAGGTGCGCACCTCGGTGTGCTCCGAGGTGCGAACCCGAGAGCGCTCCGAGGTGCCCACGAAGTCGAAAGTCGGGTTAATTGCATTGTTTTCCCCGGGTGCGCTCCGAGGTGCGCAACATCGGCGCGCACCAAGGAGGGCTCCGAAGTGTGCTCCAAGGTGCGCACGATGGCGTGCACCTCTGGTGCGCACGATTCGGAGCTCGGTTTGACCGGGGTGCGCACACCTTGGCTGGGTTGCGCACCTTTTGTGCGCTCCAAGGTGCGCACGAAGTCGGAGCTCGGTTTGCCCCGGGTGCGCACCTTCGCCAGGGTGCGCACCTTGATGCGCACGCCTTGGCTGGGCTGCGCACCTTGGTGGGCGCCATGGTGCGCACCTTTCGTGCGCTCCAAGGTGCGCACGAAGTCGGAGCTCGGTTTGCCCCGGGTGCGCACCTTGGTGGGCGCCATGGTGCACTCCGAGGTGCCCAAGATTGGTGCGCACCAAGGAGCGCTCCGAAGTGCGCTCCAAGGTGCGCGCGAAGTCGAAAGTTGGGTTAATTGTCCGGTTTGCCTCGGGTGCGCACCTTGCGTGCACCTTCGCCAGGGTGGGCGCCTTGGTGCGCACACCTTGGCTGGGCTGCGCACACCTTGGCACCCGCGTTTCCTTCATTTTAAATTTTTTTTTTTTACAATCTCTCAAGTGGGAAATTCTATAATCTCAACTTTTTTTGCCTTTTCAGGAAACTTTTGAATGGAGCGCATCATTGGTGCGCTCCGAAGTGTGCTCCAAAGCTCTCTCCAGCTGCGTGCACCTGCCCCGGCCGCGCACCCGGCCCCGCCCAGCTTCGCTCACCTGTCCCGGGCGTCTGGTGCGGAACCTTAGAGTAAGAAACATCACCGTGCACCTTGGCCAACGTGCGCGACTCGACCGAGCGCGCACTGGCCGAGGTGCACACCGATTTCACCTGGGTGCGCGCGCAGCACCTCGGGCGCACCGGGGTGCGCGCACAACGCCCGGGTTGCACCGTGGCCTGTGTGCTCGGGGTGCCTCGGGTGCGCGCTCGGTGTCGCCCCCGCGCGCGCGGTAGTGCGGGCAGCGCACCCCGGCCCGGCCCGGCCCGGCCCCGACGAGAACGCAAACGGGCAAAAGGTTTATTCAAATAGCATTGCGACGCCCGGCGAAAAACTAAAAAAGGGTGCAACACCGGGACTTCCCGGGAGGTCACCCATCCCAGTACTACTCCGGCCCAAGCGCGCTTAACTGCGGAGTTCTGATGGGATCCGGTGCACTAATGCTGGTATGATCGCACCCGTTATGAGCTTGTCGCAGTGTGTACTTAGCAAACCGCGACCCACGTGCGAATCCACCCCGGCCACCCACCCCCGTCGAGGTGCACACCCTCCCTCGCGAAGTGCGCCCCGTTCGCCAAGTGTGAGCCCTGCCCGGGTGCGCGCACCTTGCTAGGGCGTCGGGTGTGCACCCGGCCCGGCCTACGTGCGTGCACCTGGAGGGGGCGTCGTGTGCGTGCAGTGTCCCGTCTGCAACGCGGTGCCCACACACCACCTCGGGCGCAACGACCTGCGCTCACATGTGGGCCGAGTGCACCTTGGTGCATGTTCGGGGCGCCTCGGGTGCACGCTCGATCTTGCCCCGGTGCACCAAGGCGCTCGGTTTGCCCCGGGTGCGCACTTGGTGCAAGGTGGGCACCCAAAATAGGGATCAAGCACCAAAACACAAGTTTCGGGATGCAAAATGGGACCCAAGGACCACAAATGCGTTCCAAGACCCATGATGGGTCCACGAGAACAAAAATGTGTTCCGAGACTTAATAAACAAATATTGGGTTTTAGGAGAAGAAACATGCTCTGATGCCCAAAACGAGAATCGACCCCGAAAAGGCCACAGGCCAAAAGTGGGATGCGAGACAAAAAAAAATGGGACCCGAGGACCAAAATTGGGTTCCCAGGTCGAAGACAGGGCAACCGGACAAGAAACGACCTCTAAGGCTCGAAATGAGTCCCGACGACTAAAACTTGACAAGAAGCACCCATCAGGCACCCAACTCGACACCCATGGGATGCCGACCCACCCGGGCTTCCACCTAGCACACCTTGGCACCCACCCACCCTCGCACCCAACCTCGCACCCAACTTAGCACCTTTGAACCCACATTGGCACTCACCCTGACCCTGGCACCTTGGAACCCACATTGGCACTCACCTTGACCCTGGCACCCACCTTTGCACTCACCTTGGGACCCACCCTGGCTCCCACCTCGGCACCCACCCAGACACCCACCTTGGTTCCTTGGCACCCACCTTGGATCCTTGGCACCCACCCCGACACCCACCTTGGCACGCAACTTGGCTACTTGCCACCCACCTTGGCTCCTTGACGCCCACCCCGACAACCACCCCGTGACCTACCCTGGCTAGGGTTGGTGCACACCCACCCTGGTGCCCACCTTGGCACCCACCCTATGACCCACCTTGGCACGCACCTTAGTACCCACCCCGTTACCCACCCTAGGACCCACCCCGTGACCCACCTTGGCCAGGGTGGGTGCACCCACCCTGGTGCCCACCTTGGCACCCACCCATCCTAGCACCCAGCCTGTGACCGGGCTTGGAACCCAACCTTGCACCCGCACCCGTCTTGGCCAGTGTGGGTGCGCACCCATCCTGGCACCCACGTTGTGACACACCCTTTAACCCACGCACCCTAGCACCCACGTTGGCACCCACCTTGGAACCCAACCTAGCAACTTGGCACCCACCCCGTGACCCACCTTGGCATCCACCATAGCAGT
Organism: Cryptomeria japonica; assembly: GCF_030272615.1. Taxonomy (NCBI): domain Eukaryota; kingdom Viridiplantae; phylum Streptophyta; class Pinopsida; order Cupressales; family Cupressaceae; genus Cryptomeria; species Cryptomeria japonica. The sequence continues at coordinate 66,428 of NW_026728846.1, read as the reverse complement.
CGCCGACTTGGCACCCACCTCGGCACCCACCTTGACACTTGTGGACCCACCTTGCCACTCACCCTAGCATCGACCCATCCTAGCACCCACCCTGGCACCTTTGCACCCTAGCACTCACCCATCCTAGCACCTAACCTGTGACCCACCTTGACACTCACCCTCGCACCCACCTTGGAACCCAACCTAGCACCCACCCACCCTGACACCAACCCTAGCACCTACCCACCCTTGCACCCACCCTGTGACCCATCTTGGCACCCACCCATCCTACCACTCAACCTATCACCCACCTTCTCACCCACCTTGGCATCCACCTTAGCACCCACCCACACTGGCACCTTGGCACCCACCTCGGGCAAGGTGGGTGCACACCCACCCTGGCACCCAATTTAGAACCCACCGAGCATGTTACCCACCTTGGCACCCACATTGCAGCCCACCCTAGTACCCACCCTATGACCCACATTGGCATCCACACCCTAGCACCCAGGCACCTCGACACCCGCCTTGACACCCACCCTAGCACTGAACCTGTGACCCACCTTGGAACTCACCCTAGAACCCACCCACCCTGTGAACCACCTTGGCATCCACCTTAGCACCCACCCACCTTGGCACCCACTCTAGCACTCACCCATCCTAACACCCAACTTGTTACCCACCTTGGCACCCGCCCTCGCGTCCACCTTGAAACCCACCCTAGCACCCACCCACGCAGGAGCCCACCTTGGCACCCAACCTAACACCCACGCATCCTGGCACCCAACTTGTGACCCACCTTGGAACCCACCCTAGTACCCACCTTTGAACCCACTATATCACCAACCCACCTTGGCACCCACCCTATGACCCTCTTTGGAATCCACCCTAGCACGCACCCACCCTGGCACCCACCATGGAGCGCACCCTAGCACCCACCCACCTCGGCACGCACCTCAACACCCACCTTGGTGTGCGCACTGCGCCAACCTCTCAAAGACCCTATGTGGTGCGCTCCAAAGTGTACACCTTTGGTGCGCTCCAAGGTGCGCACCTTTGGTGCACACCGAGGTGCACACCAAAGTGTGCACCGAGGTGAGCACCAAAGTGCACTCCAGGGTGCACACCAAGGCGTGCACCTTTGGTGCGGTCAATGCAAACGAATTCGGAAGTTGGGGTCGATGTCCTAATCGCTGCTGCAGACTACACGTATGAGAATCGGACAAATAGCTTTATATAGGGGAGGTGTTGCGTTTGATGGGTCGACTCCCCTGGTTGTGTGCACTGCACCAACTTCAAAGACCCTGTCTTGTTTAAGAAGTCAAAAGTTGGGGTGGATGTCCTAATCATTGCTGCAGTCTACGCATGTATGAGAATCAGACAAATAGCTTATATAGGGGAGGTGTTGCATTCGGTGGGTTGACTCCCCTGGTTGTGCGCACTGCGCCAACCTCAAAGACCCCGCATAGCAGAAGAAGTCGGAAGTCGGATTTTGGTGAGCACCAAGGCGTGCACCTTTGGTGCGGTCAACGCAGACGAATTCAGAAGTTGGGGTGGATGTCCTAATCGTTGTTGCAGGCTACACATGTATGAGAATCAGACAAATAGCTTATATAGGGGAGGTGTTGGGTTTGATGGGTCAACTCCCTTGGTTGTGCGCATTACGCCAACCTCAAAGACCTTGTTTTCGTTAAGAAGTCAAAAGTTGGGGTCAATGTCCTAATGGCTCCTGCAGGCTACACATGTATGAGAATCGGACAAATAGCTTATATAGGGGAGGTGTTGGGTTTGATGGGTCGACTCCCCTGGTTGTGCGCATTACGTCAACCTCAAAGACCTTGTTTTCGTTAAGAAGTCAAAAGTTGGGGTCGATGTCCTAATTGCTCCTGTAGACTACACATGTATGAGAATCAGACAAATAGCTTATATAGGGGAGGTGTTGGGTTTGATGGGTTGACTCCCCTAGTTGTTCGCATTACACCAACCTCAAAGACCTTGTTTTCGTTTAGAAGCCGAAAGTTGGGGTCGATGTCCTAATTGCTCCTGCAGGCTACGCATGTATGAGAATCAGACAAATAGCTTATATAGGGGAGGTGTTGGGTTTGATGGGTCGACTCCCCTGGTTGTGCGCATTGCGCCAACCTCAAAGACCCTGCATTGCGGATGAAGTCGAAAGTCAGAGTTTGGTGTGCTACAAGGTGTGGTCGAAGGTGCTCACCTAGGTGTGCACCTTTGGAGCACAGGAAAAGTGCCCTCCAAAAGTGCGCACCTTTGGAGTGCACAAAAGTGCCCTCCAAAAGTGCGCACCTTTGGAGCGCAGAAAAGTGCCCTCCAAAAAGTGCCCTCCAAAAGTGCGCACCTTTGGAGCGCAGAAAAGTGCCCTCCAAAAAGTGCCCTCCAAAAGTGCGCACCTTTGGAGCGCAGAAAAGTGCCCTCCAAAAAGTGCCCTCCAAAAGTGCGCACCTTTGGAGCGCAGAAAAGTGCCCTCCAAAAAGTGCCCTCCAAAAGTGCGCACCTTTGGAGCGCAGAAAAGTGCCCTCCAAAAAGTGCCCTCCAAAAGTGCGCACCTTTGGAGCGCAGAAAAGTGCCCTCCAAAAAGTGCCCTCCAAAAGTGCGCACCTTTGGAGCGCAGAAAAGTGCCCTCCAAAAAGTGCCCTCCAAAAGTGCGCACCTTTGGAGCGCAGAAAAGTGCCCTCCAAAAAGTGCCCTCCAAAAGTGCGCACCTTTGGAGCGCAGAAAAGTGCCCTCCAAAAGTGCGCACCTTTGGAGCGCACAAAAGTGCCCTCCAAAAGTGCGCACTTTTGGTGCGCACCAAGGCGCTGGTTCGGTCGTTGCAGGCGAGTTCGGAAGTTGGGGTCGATGTCCTGAGCGGAGGTGCAAACTACACAGGTGTCGGAATCGGACAAATAGCTTATATAGGGGAGGTGTATGCTTCGATGGGTCGACTCCCCAGGTTGAGCGCACCGCGCCAACCTCAAAGACCCTACGGTATGGATGAAGTCGGAAGTTGGGTCCGATGACCGATTCGATTAGTAGGTATGCTCATGAGGTCGGAATTTGGGTCCGATGACCTGCCATGTGCAGGAAGGCGAATGTTGACACTGTGCGTTGCAAGGTGCACACCAAGGCGCTGGTGCGGTCTTTTTAGTCGAGTTCGGAAGTTGGGGTCGATGTCCTGATCGGAGGTGCAAGCTACACAGGTGTGGGAATCGGACAAATAGCTTATATAGGGGAGGTGTATGCTTCGTTGGGTCGACTCCCCGGGTTGAGCGCACCGCGCCAACCTCAAAGACCCTACGGTATGGATGAAGTCGGAAGTTGGGTCCGATGACCGATTCGATATGTAGGCATACTCGCGAGGTCGGAATTTGGGTCCGATGACCTGCCACGTGCAGGAAGGCGAATGTTGGCACTGTGCGTTGCAAGGTGGCGCACCAAGGCGCTGGTGTCGGTCCGTTGGAGGCGAGTTCGGAAGTTGGGGTCGATGTCTTGAATCGGAGGTGCAAACTACACAGGTGTGGGAATCGGACAAATAGCTGATATAGGGGAGGTGTATGCTTCGTTGGGTCGACTCCCCGGGTTTGAGCGCACCGCGCCAACCTCAAAGACCCTACGGTATGGATGAAGTCGGAAGTTGGGTCCGATGACCGATTCGATATGTAGGCATACTCGCGGAGGTCGGAATTTGGGTCCGATGACCTGCCATGTGCAGGAAGGCGAATGTTGGGACTGTGCGTCGCAAGGGTGCGCACCAAGGCGCTGGTGCCGTCGTTGCAGTCGAGTTCGGAAGTTGGGGTCGATGTCCTGGTCAGAGGTGCAAACTACACAGTGTGTGGAATCGGACAAATAGCTTATATAGGGGAGGTGTATGCTTCGATGGGTCGACTCCCTGGGTTGAGCGCACGCGCCAACCTCAAAGACCCTACAGTATGGATGATAGTCGGAAGTTGGGGTCCGATGACCGATTCGATACGTAGGCATATTGGCGAGGTCTGAATTTGTGTCCGATGACCTGCATGCGCAGGAAGGCGGAATTTGGGGTCCGATGACCGAGTTGATGGGCGTGCCATGCGCAGAAAGGCGGAATTTGGGTCCGATGACCGAGTTGATGTTGATGGCCCGCCATGCACAGGAAGGCGGAATTTGGGTCCGATGACCGATTTGAAGGCGGTGCCATACGCAAAAAGGAGGAGTTTGGGTCCGATGACCGAGTTGATATTGATGGCCCGCCATGCGCAGGAAGGCGGAATTTGGGTCCGATGACCTGACATACGCATGGAGTCGACTCGGGGGCCCGATGTTCGATTCGATGACTTGCATTGTGGGTAAAGTCGGAAGTTGTGGTCTTTGACCCGATTCGATGACCAGACTTTGGCTGCTTGAGAATCGGACAAATAACTTATATAGGGGAGGTAGTGTTCTCGAGCATCCTCCCCCCGTGCCCGTTTATGTCGATTGATGCTGGTGCTCGACTGGTTGGAGCGCTCGGATGCAAAAATCTTGCACCAGGATTTTATCGATTGTGATGGACACGGCAAGTCTCCTGATTGCTATGCAGGAGCTCATCGTGAATCTCTATGCGGCCTTGGTATGGACTCGACCTGCGGAATGGTTCGGCAATGGTAGTCGCTCCAACACGTCCTTGCAATGGCCACAGAGGTGATTCGACTAGAGCTCCAGTCTAGCTTTTGGGTTGCTTGGCGGACTGGTATAGCCGCGATCGAGTTCCGGCCATGAACGTTTTAGATAGCTCTTGGGCTTTCTGGGACGGAAGTCGGAAGTTTGGGCTGTTGTCCGATTTGATGACCATTCTTCGGATGTGTGAGAATCGGACAAATAACATATATAAGGGGACTGTGTTGTCTCACGCAGCCCCCTCCGTGCCCCTCTATCTCGACCGATGTTGGTGCTTGAAAGGGTTGGGAGTTCGCTCGAGATTATAAACGTGCACCACCATTTGTCGAGTGTGAGGGACGCGGCAGGTCTCCTAAATGCTATGCGGGCGCTCTCTGAGAATCTCTATCCGGCCTCGACACAGACTAGTCTTGCTGAATGGTTTGGCACTGGTAGTCGATCCAAACACGTCGTTGTTGTGGCCGCCTAGGCGATTCGATTCGAGCCCCCGTCTAGCTTTTGGGTTGCTTGGCGGATTTTGCCCTATCCGCAAGTGAGCTCGGTCCCTAAACGTTCGAGAAACCCGATTGCTATGCGCCGACTCTCTTTCTTGCGAGCCTCCATCTAGCTTTTGGGTCTCTACGGAACGGAAGTCGGAATCTGGGGACCGTTGTTTTGATTCGACGAGGCAGACTACGGTTGTGCGAGAATCGGACAAATAACTTATATAGGGGAGGTGTTGACTGGAGCATTCTCCCCCGTGCCCTCTAACTCGACCAATGCTGGCGCTCGAACGGTGGTGAGCGCTCGGGATTTTCATTGAGCGCCAGCATTGGTCGATTTAGAGGGGCATGCGAGATTCCCGAACTGCTATGCGAGGGCTCTAACGGAAATGTCTATTGGTTTCGGTATGGATGCAATTGCGAGTGGTTCGGCAAAGGTAGTCGTTCCGATGCGTCCATGTCGTGGCCCAAATCGATAATTCGATTTGAGCCCTCGTATAGCATTTGGGTCTCTCGATGTGATTCCGCATTCCAGTCCCTTTGGGCACTGCTTGAGCCGCATCCCAGGGGGTTTCCCTTCCCAATAATCTGCCTCGCAACCCGATTGCTATGCGGTGAGGCTCCTCGGCCGCCTCGGAACTATCTGTGTATCAGAACGCATCGCGGGATAAGGGGTTGGCAACGGTAGTCGCCCCAAGCGCGTCCGATGCTTGGACCATTCCGAGGCGAGCCCCTGAAGCCTCTTCCGTCTAGCCCGTTGGGTCCTTCTCGCCGCATCCTCGCCTCGCACGCCCGATTGCTATGCGAGTGAGGCTCCTCGGCCGCCTCGGAACTATCTGTGTATCGGACGCGCTCGCGGGATAAGGGTTGTCACTGGTAGTCGCCCCAAGGCGCGTCCGATGCTTGGACCATTCCGAGGCGGCCCTGAAGCCTCTTCCGTCTAGCCGTTGGGTCCTTCTCGCCGCATCCCTCGCCTCGCACCCCGATTGCTATGCGGTGAGGCTCCTCGGCCGCCTCGGAACTATCTGTGTATCGGACGCGTCGCGGGATAAGGGGTTGTCATTGGTAGTCGCCCCAAGCGCGTCCGATGCTTGGACCATTCCGAGGCGGCCCTGAAGCCTCTTCCGTCTAGCCGTTGGGTCCTTCTCGCCGCATCCCTCGCCTCGCACCCCGATTGCTATGCGGTGAGGCTCCTCGGCCGCTCGGAACTATCTGTGTATCGGACGCTTGTCACTGGTAGTCGCCCCAAGCGCGTCCGATGCTTGGACCATTCCGAGGCGGCCCTGAAGCCTCTTCCGTCTAGCCGTTGGGTCCTTCTCGCCGCATCCCTCGCCTCGCACCCCGATTGCTATGCGGTGAGGCTCCTCGGCCGCCTCGGAACTATCTGTGTATCGGACGCGTCGCGGGATAAGGGGTTGTCACTGGTAGTCGCCCCAAGCGCGTTCGATGCTTGGACCATTCCGAGGCGGCCCTGAAGCCTCTTCCGTCTAGCCGTTGGGTCCTTCTCGCCGCATCCCTCGCCTCGCACCCCGATTGCTATGCGGTGAGGCTCCTCGGCCGCCTTGGAACTATCTGTGTATCGGACGCGTCGCGGGATAAGGGGTTGTCACTGGTAGTCGCCCCAAGCGCGTCCGATGCTTGGACCATTCCGAGGCGGACCCGAAGCCTCTTCCGTCTAGCCGTTGGGTCCTTCTCGCCGCATCCTTCGCCTCGCACCCCGATTGCTATGCGGTGAGGCTCCTCGGCCGCCTCGGAACTATCTGTGTATCGGACGCGTCGCGGGATAAGGGGTTGTCACTGGTAGTCGCCCCAAGCGCGTCCGATGCTTGGACCATTCCGAGGCGGACCCGAAGCCTCTTCCGTCTAGCCGTTGGGTCCTTCTCGCCGCATCCCTCGCCTCGCACCCCGATTGCTATGCGGTGAGGCTCCTCGGCCGCCTTGGAACTATCTGTGTATCGGACGCGTCGCGGGATAAGGGGTTGTCACTGGTAGTCGCCCCAAGCGCGTCCGATGCTTGGACCATTCCGAGGCGGACCCGAAGCCTCTTCCGTCTAGCCATTGGGTCCTTCTCGCCGCATCCCTCGCCTCGCACCCCGATTGCTATGCGGTGAGGCTCCTCGGCCGCCTTGGAACTATCTGTGTATCGGACGCGTCGCGGGATAAGGGGTTGTCACTGGTAGTCGCCCCAAGCGCGTCCGATGCTTGGACCATTCCGAGGCGGACCCGAAGCCTCTTCCGTCTAGCCGTTGGGTCCTTCTCGCCGCATCCCTCGCCTCGCACCCCGATTGCTATGCGGTGAGGCTCCTCGGCCGCCTTGGAACTATCTGTGTATCGGACGCGTCGCGGGATAAGGGGTTGTCACTGGTAGTCGCCCCAAGCGCGTCCGATGCTTGGACCATTCCGAGGCGGCCCCGAAGCCTCTTCCGTGTAGCCGTTGGGTCCTTCTCGCCGCATCCCGCGCCTCGCACCCCGATTGCTATGCGGTGAGGCTCCTCGGCCGCCTTGGAACTATCTGTGTATCGGACGCGTCGCGGGATAAGGGGTTGTCACTGGTAGTCGCCCCAAGCGCGTCCGATGCTTGGACCATTCCGAGGCGGCCCCGAAGCCTCTTCCGTGTAGCCGTTGGGTCCTTCTCGCCGCATCCCTCGCCTCGCACCCCGATTGCTATGCGGTGAGGCTCCTCGGCCGCCTTGGAACTATCTGTGTATCGGACGCGTCGCGGGATAAGGGGTTGTCACTGGTAGTCGCCCCAAGCGCGTCCGATGCTTGGACCATTCCGAGGCGGACCTGAAGCCTCTTCCCTCTAGCCGTTGGGGCTTTCTCGCCGCATCCCTCGCCTCGCACCCTGATTGCTATGCTGTGAGGCTCCTCGGCCGCCTTGGAACTATCTGTGTATCGGACGCATCGCGGGATAAGGGGTTGGCAGTGGTAGTCGCCCCAAGCGCATCCGATGCTTGGACCATTCCGAGGCGGCCCTGCAGCCTCTTCCGTCTAGCCGTTGGGGCCATCTCGCCGCATCCCCCACCTCGCACCACGATTGCTATGCGGTGAGGCTCCTTGGCCGCCTCGGAACTATCTGTGTATCGGACGCATCGCGGGATAAGGGGTTGTCACTGGTAGTCGCCCCAAGCGCGTCCGATGCTTGGACTATTCCGAGGCGGCCCTGCAGCCTCTTCCGTCTAGCCGTTGGGGCCATCTCGCTGCATCCCCCACCTCCTCGGCCGCCTCGGAACTATCTGTGTATCGGACGCATCGCGGGATAAGGGGTTGGCAGTGGTAGTCGCCCCAAGCGCGTCCGATGCTTGGACTATTCCGAGGCAGCCCTGCAGCCTCTTCCGTCTAGCCTTTGGGGCCATCTCGCCGCATCCCTCGCCTCGCACCCCGATTGCTATGCGGTGAGGCTCCTCGGCCGCCTGGGAACTATCTTCGTATCGGACGCATCGCGGGATAAGGGGTTGTCACTGGTAGTCGCCCCAAGCGCGTCCGATGCTTGGACTATTCCGAGGCGGCCCTGTGGCCTCTTCCGTCTAGCCATTGGGGCCATCTCGCCGCATCCCCCACCTCGCACCCCGATTGCTATGCGGTGAGGCTCTTCGGCCGCCTTGGAACTATCTTCGTATCGGACGCATCGCGGGATAAGGGGTTGTCACTGGTAGTGGCCCCAAGCGCGTCCGATGCTTGGACTATTCCGAGGCGGCCCTGCAGCCTCTTCCGTCTAGCCGTTGGGGCCATCTCGCCGCATCCCCCACCTCGCACCCCGATTGCTATGCGGTGAGGCTCCTCGGCCGCCTTGGAACTATCTTCGTATCGGACGCATCGCGGGATAAGGGGTTGTCACTGGTAGTCGCCCCAAGCGCGTCCGATGCTTGGACTATTCCGACGCGGCCCTGTGGCCTCTTCCGTCTAGCCGTTGGGGCCATCTCGCCGCATCCCCCACCTCGCACCCCGATTGCTATGCGGTGAGGCTCCTCGGCCGCCTTGGAACCATCTTCGTATCGGACGCATCGCGGGATAGGGGGCTGTCACTGGTAGTCGCCCCAAGCGTGTCCGATGCTTGGACCATTCCTAGGCGGCCCTGAAGCCTCTTCCGTCTAGCCGTTGGGGCCTTCCCGCCCCATCCCTCGCCTCGCACCCCCGATTGCTATGCGGTGAGGCTCCTCGGCCGCCTTGGAACCATCTGTGTATCGGACGCATCGCGGGATAAGGGGTTGGCACTGGCAGTCGCCCCAAGCGCGTCCGATGCTTGGACCATTCCGAGGTGGCCCTGAAGCCTCTTCCGTCTAGCCGTTGGGGCCTTCCCGCCCCATCCCTCGCCTCGCACCCCGATTGATATGCGGTGAGGCTCCTCGGCCGCCTTGGAACTATCTGTGTATCGGACGCATCGCGGGATAAGGGGTTGGCACTGGTAGTCGTCCCAATCGCATCCGATGCTTGGACCATTCCGAGGCGGCCCTGCAGCCTCTTCCGTTTAGCCGTCGGGGCCTTCCCGCCGCATCCCTCGCCTCGCATCCCGATTCCTATGCGGTGAGTCTTCTCGGCCGCCGCGGAACTATACCTGTTATTGCTACTGCATCCTTCGGCTGGTAACCTCCTCTGCCGCCTTGGAACGTTCTCTTTGTCGGACGCGTCGCGGGATAAGGGGTTGGCACTGGTAGTCGCCCCAAGCGCGCCCGATGCATAGACCGCTCCGAGTCGACCTTGCTTTCAGCCTCTCACATGCATAGACCTCTCTGAGTCGACCCTGCAGCCTCTCACGTTTAGCCTTTGGAATCTCGCCTCACAACATGATTGCTATCCTTGATGCATCCCTTGCCTCGAGCCCTGATTGCTTTCTTGGCTGCATCCCTCCTCTCCTCACAGCCCGGTTGTCATCACTGCTTCATCCGTCGCTTCATGCATTCTGGCTGCTGGGCCCTTCCCACCGCACACCTCGATTGCTATCTCTTCTGCATCACACACCCCGATTGCTATCTCTGCTACATCCCTCGGCTCTCACTTCTGCATCCTTCGCCTCACACCTCGATTGCTATCAATGCTGCATCCGTAACCTCACACCCCGATTGCTATGCGGGGAGGCTCCTTGGCCGCCTTGGAAATTTCTGTGTGTCGGACGCACCGCGGGATAAGGGGTTGGCACTGGTAGTCGCCCCAAGTGCGCCCGATTCTTAGACCGCTTCGAGGTGACCTCGTAGCCTCTTTCGTCCAGGCTTCCTGCCTTCAACGCCCTTTTTACACCTCGATTGCTATGCGCGGGCTCGTTGGCGTCTATCACCTCTCTGCGAAGAGTGGCACGATGATTGTTGGGGTAAATCGTAGCAGTCCGATCTCTGGCCTTGGGCCATTGTGAGGGCTGATCGATTTCCTGTGCGCATCTCGTGTTCGCCCAGTAACAGACTCGACGACTTGTAATCGGTCTTGTTCCCGATTGTTCCTGGAGGTAGTCTTCGGAACTCTTGGATTTGACCTGTCACTCGAACTGTCCTCTTCCGAGGATGCTTGTGTGTGTGTGCTTGTGCCATTTCCTTGGCGGTATTAACGAGATATTAAAGAGCGGAGTGAGCGCCTCGCCCAGCTATGTTTGGGGCTCTCACTCCCTTACCCGGTGTGCGACCGCTTTGCACGTAGGTTGCGGAGCATCGCGACTCTTTCGATGTTTGGCGGTTGTCTTCCGGTGATGCGTTGGTCCCGAAGTGCACGTTACTAGCATTTCTGCCATTGTTCTCGATCTTTGGCACGTTCTTTCGTTGCAATTGGATATATATCTCCGTTTATACGCGCAGGCTTCTCCCGCCTATTCAGCGCTGTCCCACTCTCAGCACTCTCGTGGTCTCCTTGGCTTCTCTCTCCCGTGAGCGAGCTCTCTTCTCGAGTCTTTTCCATGTCCCATGGAGGTTGCCTTGCGAAATTCGGGCACACAAACGTGACCGGATAAGAGCGGAATTGCCTATGAGGAGAAGCTCACCTTAGGGAGCAGCAATGCCGAGTGTTTCGACAGAGGGTAGAGGGGGCGTTGTTTGGGCGGTTGCACAAAAGAGTGCTACGTTTGCACTGAAGGTTGCTTCTTCGTCTCCGACGAACTCTTCGAGGCAAAAAAGCTTGTTTACGGGGTCGAGGTGGGACTGTTCGTGCGAGTTGCGCCACCAAAAGTGCGTAGGGGGCATATACCTGGGAAATGGATGTCTCTGAGTGGCCTTACTCGGTCGCGTGCACGGTGCATTCTCTAACGGCAGGACTGTCGCGAGCATGTGCGGTTCGGATGTTTTCGGGTAAAGGGTTCCGTACGGGATGTTCTTCCCAGGCTCCTGTGAACCGAGACTCTGCATCGTCATGCT
>NW_026728846.1:30000-45000 GCF_030272615.1 Cryptomeria japonica | reverse complement strand
AGCCCGGTTTGCCCCGGGTGCGCACCTCGCCTGCACCTTGGCCGGGGTGGGCACCTTGGCTGGGTTTGCCCAGGGTGCGCTCCGAAGCGGGGTTACTGGAGCGCCCCCTCTTTTTTTGTCAGAGCGTTTGGTGGGGTTTCTCGCATTGGCTCTTCCCAGGCCCGGTTGTTGGGTGCGCTCCCACCCTGGCGCGCGCGAAGTTGGAAGTTGGGTTAATTGCCCGGGCGCGCACCTTCGCCAGGGTGGGCACCTTGGTGCGCACACCTTGGCTGGGCTGCGCACCAGGGCGGGCTCAAGATGGCACCAGCATTCCCTTTTTCTCACTATCTTTCAAAACGGAAATTTTAAAATCTCGTTTTTTTTTTGCCTTTTATGGAAATTAGTGAAGGCATCGCATCAAAGGTGCGCACCTCGCTGCCCACCTTGGTGTGCTCCGAGGTGCCCACCACGGTGCGCAACGCCGGTGCGAACCCGGGAGCGCCCCGATGTGTGCTCCAAGGTGCGGCGTGCACGAAGTCGGACCCCGGTTTGCCCCGGGTGCGCACCTCGCGTGCACCTTGGTGCGCACACCTTGGCTGGGTTGCGCGGCCTGGTGGGCACCATGGTGCGCACCAAGGAGCGCTCCGAAGTGTGCTCCAAGGTGCGGCGTGCACGAAGTCGGAGCCCGGTTTGCCCCGGGTACGCACCTCGCGTGCACCTTCGCCGGGGTGGGCACCTCGGCTGGGTTGCGCGCCCTGGTGCGCACCAAGGAGCGCTCCGAAGTGTGCTCCAAGGTGCGGCGTGCACGAAGTCGGAGCCCGGTTTGCCCCGGGTGCGCACCTTCGCCGCGGTGCGCACCATGGCGTGCACGAAGTCGGAGCCCGGTTTGCCCCGGGTGCGCACCTCGCGTGCACCTTCGGCGGGGTTGCGCGCCCTGGTGGGCACCATGGTGCGCACCAAGGAGCGCTCCGAAGTGTGCTCCAAGGTGCGGCGTGCACGAAGTCGGAGCCCGGTTTGCCCCGGGTGCGCACCTCGCGTGCACCTTCGGCGGGGTTGCGCGCCCTGGTGGGCACCATGGTGCGCACCAAGGAGCGCTCCGAAGTGTGCTCCAAGGTGCGGCGTGCACGAAGTCGGAGCCCGGTTTGCCCCGGGTGCGCACCTCGCGTGCACCTTCGCCGCGGTGGGCACCATGGCGTGCACGAAGTCGGAGCCCGGTTTGCCCCGGGTGCGCACCTCGCGTGCACCTTCGCCGGGGTGGGCACCTCGGCTGGGTTGCGCGCCCTGGTGCGCACCAAGGAGCGCTCCGAAGTGTGCTCCAAGGTGCGGCGTGCACGAAGTCGGAGCCCGGTTTGCCCCGGGTGCGCACCTCGCGTGCACCTTCGCCAGGGTGGGCACCTCGGTGCGCACACCTTCTCAATGTTTTCTTGCCTTTTCTGGAAATTGGTGAAGGCAGCGCATCAAAGGTGCGCACCTCGGTGTGCTCCGAGGTGCGAACCCGAGAGCGCTCCGAGGTGCCCACGAAGTCGAAAGTCGGGTTAATTGCATTGTTTTCCCCGGGTGCGCTCCGAGGTGCGCAACATCGGCGCGCACCAAGGAGGGCTCCGAAGTGTGCTCCAAGGTGCGCACGATGGCGTGCACCTCTGGTGCGCACGATTCGGAGCTCGGTTTGACCGGGGTGCGCACACCTTGGCTGGGTTGCGCACCTTTTGTGCGCTCCAAGGTGCGCACGAAGTCGGAGCTCGGTTTGCCCCGGGTGCGCACCTTCGCCAGGGTGCGCACCTTGATGCGCACGCCTTGGCTGGGCTGCGCACCTTGGTGGGCGCCATGGTGCGCACCTTTCGTGCGCTCCAAGGTGCGCACGAAGTCGGAGCTCGGTTTGCCCCGGGTGCGCACCTTGGTGGGCGCCATGGTGCACTCCGAGGTGCCCAAGATTGGTGCGCACCAAGGAGCGCTCCGAAGTGCGCTCCAAGGTGCGCGCGAAGTCGAAAGTTGGGTTAATTGTCCGGTTTGCCTCGGGTGCGCACCTTGCGTGCACCTTCGCCAGGGTGGGCGCCTTGGTGCGCACACCTTGGCTGGGCTGCGCACACCTTGGCACCCGCGTTTCCTTCATTTTAAATTTTTTTTTTTTACAATCTCTCAAGTGGGAAATTCTATAATCTCAACTTTTTTTGCCTTTTCAGGAAACTTTTGAATGGAGCGCATCATTGGTGCGCTCCGAAGTGTGCTCCAAAGCTCTCTCCAGCTGCGTGCACCTGCCCCGGCCGCGCACCCAGCCCCGCCCAGCTTCGCTCACCTGTCCCGGGCGTCTGGTGCGGAACCTTAGAGTAAGAAACATCACCGTGCACCTTGGCCAACGTGCGCGACTCGACCGAGCGCGCACTGGCCGAGGTGCACACCGATTTCACCTGGGTGCGCGCGCAGCACCTCGGGCGCACCGGGGTGCGCGCACAACGCCCGGGTTGCACCGTGGCCTGTGTGCTCGGGGTGCCTCGGGTGCGCGCTCGGTGTCGCCCCCGCGCGCGCGGTAGTGCGGGCAGCGCACCCCGGCCCGGCCCGGCCCCGACGAGAACGCAAACGGGCAAAAGGTTTATTCAAATAGCATTGCGACGCCCGGCGAAAAACTAAAAAAGGGTGCAACACCGGGACTTCCCGGGAGGTCACCCATCCCAGTACTACTCCGGCCCAAGCGCGCTTAACTGCGGAGTTCTGATGGGATCCGGTGCACTAATGCTGGTATGATCGCACCCGTTATGAGCTTGTCGCAGTGTGTACTTAGCAAACCGCGACCCACGTGCGAATCCACCCCGGCCACCCACCCCCGTCGAGGTGCACACCCTCCCTCGCGAAGTGCGCCCCGTTCGCCAAGTGTGAGCCCTGCCCGGGTGCGCGCACCTTGCTAGGGCGTCGGGTGTGCACCCGGCCCGGCCTACGTGCGTGCACCTGGAGGGGGCGTCGTGTGCGTGCAGTGTCCCGTCTGCAACGCGGTGCCCACACACCACCTCGGGCGCAACGACCTGCGCTCACATGTGGGCCGAGTGCACCTTGGTGCATGTTCGGGGCGCCTCGGGTGCACGCTCGATCTTGCCCCGGTGCACCAAGGCGCTCGGTTTGCCCCGGGTGCGCACTTGGTGCAAGGTGGGCACCCAAAATAGGGATCAAGCACCAAAACACAAGTTTCGGGATGCAAAATGGGACCCAAGGACCACAAATGCGTTCCAAGACCCATGATGGGTCCACGAGAACAAAAATGTGTTCCGAGACTTAATAAACAAATATTGGGTTTTAGGAGAAGAAACATGCTCTGATGCCCAAAACGAGAATCGACCCCGAAAAGGCCACAGGCCAAAAGTGGGATGCGAGACAAAAAAAAATGGGACCCGAGGACCAAAATTGGGTTCCCAGGTCGAAGACAGGGCAACCGGACAAGAAACGACCTCTAAGGCTCGAAATGAGTCCCGACGACTAAAACTTGACAAGAAGCACCCATCAGGCACCCAACTCGACACCCATGGGATGCCGACCCACCCGGGCTTCCACCTAGCACACCTTGGCACCCACCCACCCTCGCACCCAACCTCGCACCCAACTTAGCACCTTTGAACCCACATTGGCACTCACCCTGACCCTGGCACCTTGGAACCCACATTGGCACTCACCTTGACCCTGGCACCCACCTTTGCACTCACCTTGGGACCCACCCTGGCTCCCCACCTCGGCACCCACCCAGACACCCACCTTGGTTCCTTGGCACCCACCTTGGATCCTTGGCACCCACCCCGACACCCACCTTGGCACGCAACTTGGCTACTTGCCACCCACCTTGGCTCCTTGACGCCCACCCCGACAACCACCCCGTGACCTACCCTGGCTAGGGTTGGTGCACACCCACCCTGGTGCCCACCTTGGCACCCACCCTATGACCCACCTTGGCACGCACCTTAGTACCCACCCCGTTACCCACCCTAGGACCCACCCCGTGACCCACCTTGGCCAGGGTGGGTGCACCCACCCTGGTGCCCACCTTGGCACCCACCCATCCTAGCACCCAGCCTGTGACCGGGCTTGGAACCCAACCTTGCACCCGCACCCGTCTTGGCCAGTGTGGGTGCGCACCCATCCTGGCACCCACGTTGTGACACACCCTTTAACCCACGCACCCTAGCACCCACGTTGGCACCCACCTTGGAACCCAACCTAGCAACTTGGCACCCACCCCGTGACCCACCTTGGCATCCACCATAGCAGTCGCCGACTTGGCACCCACCTCGGCACCCACCTTGACACTTGTGGACCCACCTTGCCACTCACCCTAGCATCGACCCATCCTAGCACCCACCCTGGCACCTTTGCACCCTAGCACTCACCCATCCTAGCACCTAACCTGTGACCCACCTTGACACTCACCCTCGCACCCACCTTGGAACCCAACCTAGCACCCACCCACCCTGACACCAACCCTAGCACCTACCCACCCTTGCACCCACCCTGTGACCCATCTTGGCACCCACCCATCCTACCACTCAACCTATCACCCACCTTCTCACCCACCTTGGCATCCACCTTAGCACCCACCCACACTGGCACCTTGGCACCCACCTCGGGCAAGGTGGGTGCACACCCACCCTGGCACCCAATTTAGAACCCACCGAGCATGTTACCCACCTTGGCACCCACATTGCAGCCCACCCTAGTACCCACCCTATGACCCACATTGGCATCCACACCCTAGCACCCAGGCACCTCGACACCCGCCTTGACACCCACCCTAGCACTGAACCTGTGACCCACCTTGGAACTCACCCTAGAACCCACCCACCCTGTGAACCACCTTGGCATCCACCTTAGCACCCACCCACCTTGGCACCCACTCTAGCACTCACCCATCCTAACACCCAACTTGTTACCCACCTTGGCACCCGCCCTCGCGTCCACCTTGAAACCCACCCTAGCACCCACCCACGCAGGAGCCCACCTTGGCACCCAACCTAACACCCACGCATCCTGGCACCCAACTTGTGACCCACCTTGGAACCCACCCTAGTACCCACCTTTGAACCCACTATATCACCAACCCACCTTGGCACCCACCCTATGACCCTCTTTGGAATCCACCCTAGCACGCACCCACCCTGGCACCCACCATGGAGCGCACCCTAGCACCCACCCACCTCGGCACGCACCTCAACACCCACCTTGGTGTGCGCACTGCGCCAACCTCTCAAAGACCCTATGTGGTGCGCTCCAAAGTGTACACCTTTGGTGCGCTCCAAGGTGCGCACCTTTGGTGCACACCGAGGTGCACACCAAAGTGTGCACCGAGGTGAGCACCAAAGTGCACTCCAGGGTGCACACCAAGGCGTGCACCTTTGGTGCGGTCAATGCAAACGAATTCGGAAGTTGGGGTCGATGTCCTAATCGCTGCTGCAGACTACACGTATGAGAATCGGACAAATAGCTTTATATAGGGGAGGTGTTGCGTTTGATGGGTCGACTCCCCTGGTTGTGTGCACTGCACCAACTTCAAAGACCCTGTCTTGTTTAAGAAGTCAAAAGTTGGGGTGGATGTCCTAATCATTGCTGCAGTCTACGCATGTATGAGAATCAGACAAATAGCTTATATAGGGGAGGTGTTGCATTCGGTGGGTTGACTCCCCTGGTTGTGCGCACTGCGCCAACCTCAAAGACCCCGCATAGCAGAAGAAGTCGGAAGTCGGATTTTGGTGAGCACCAAGGCGTGCACCTTTGGTGCGGTCAACGCAGACGAATTCAGAAGTTGGGGTGGATGTCCTAATCGTTGTTGCAGGCTACACATGTATGAGAATCAGACAAATAGCTTATATAGGGGAGGTGTTGGGTTTGATGGGTCAACTCCCTTGGTTGTGCGCATTACGCCAACCTCAAAGACCTTGTTTTCGTTAAGAAGTCAAAAGTTGGGGTCAATGTCCTAATGGCTCCTGCAGGCTACACATGTATGAGAATCGGACAAATAGCTTATATAGGGGAGGTGTTGGGTTTGATGGGTCGACTCCCCTGGTTGTGCGCATTACGTCAACCTCAAAGACCTTGTTTTCGTTAAGAAGTCAAAAGTTGGGGTCGATGTCCTAATTGCTCCTGTAGACTACACATGTATGAGAATCAGACAAATAGCTTATATAGGGGAGGTGTTGGGTTTGATGGGTTGACTCCCCTAGTTGTTCGCATTACACCAACCTCAAAGACCTTGTTTTCGTTTAGAAGCCGAAAGTTGGGGTCGATGTCCTAATTGCTCCTGCAGGCTACGCATGTATGAGAATCAGACAAATAGCTTATATAGGGGAGGTGTTGGGTTTGATGGGTCGACTCCCCTGATTGTGCGCATTGCGCCAACCTCAAAGACCCTGCATTGCGGATGAAGTCGAAAGTCAGAGTTTGGTGTGCTACAAGGTGTGGTCGAAGGTGCTCACCTAGGTGTGCACCTTTGGAGCACAGGAAAAGTGCCCTCCAAAAGTGCGCACCTTTGGAGTGCACAAAAGTGCCCTCCAAAAGTGCGCACCTTTGGAGCGCAGAAAAGTGCCCTCCAAAAAGTGCCCTCCAAAAGTGCGCACCTTTGGAGCGCAGAAAAGTGCCCTCCAAAAAGTGCCCTCCAAAAGTGCGCACCTTTGGAGCGCAGAAAAGTGCCCTCCAAAAAGTGCCCTCCAAAAGTGCGCACCTTTGGAGCGCAGAAAAGTGCCCTCCAAAAGTGCGCACCTTTGGAGCGCAGAAAAGTGCCCTCCAAAAAGTGCCCTCCAAAAGTGCGCACCTTTGGAGCGCAGAAAAGTGCCCTCCAAAAAGTGCCCTCCAAAAGTGCGCACCTTTGGAGCGCAGAAAAGTGCCCTCCAAAAAGTGCCCTCCAAAAGTGCGCACCTTTGGAGCGCAGAAAAGTGCCCTCCAAAAAGTGCCCTCCAAAAGTGCGCACCTTTGGAGCGCAGAAAAGTGCCCTCCAAAAAGTGCCCTCCAAAAGTGCGCACCTTTGGAGCGCAGAAAAGTGCCCTCCAAAAGTGCGCACCTTTGGAGCGCACAAAAGTGCCCTCCAAAAGTGCGCACTTTTGGTGCGCACCAAGGCGCTGGTTCGGTCGTTGCAGGCGAGTTCGGAAGTTGGGGTCGATGTCCTGAGCGGAGGTGCAAACTACACAGGTGTCGGAATCGGACAAATAGCTTATATAGGGGAGGTGTATGCTTCGATGGGTCGACTCCCCAGGTTGAGCGCACCGCGCCAACCTCAAAGACCCTACGGTATGGATGAAGTCGGAAGTTGGGTCCGATGACCAATTCGATTAGTAGGTATGCTCATGAGGTCGGAATTTGGGTCCGATGACCTGCCATGTGCAGGAAGGCGAATGTTGACACTGTGCGTTGCAAGGTGCACACCAAGGCGCTGGTGCGGTCTTTTTAGTCGAGTTCGGAAGTTGGGGTCGATGTCCTGATCGGAGGTGCAAGCTACACAGGTGTGGGAATCGGACAAATAGCTTATATAGGGGAGGTGTATGCTTCGTTGGGTCGACTCCCCGGGTTGAGCGCACCGCGCCAACCTCAAAGACCCTACGGTATGGATGAAGTCGGAAGTTGGGTCCGATGACCGATTCGATATGTAGGCATACTCGCGAGGTCGGAATTTGGGTCCGATGACCTGCCACGTGCAGGAAGGCGAATGTTGGCACTGTGCGTTGCAAGGTGCGCACCAAGGCGCTGGTTCGGTCGTTGGAGGCGAGTTCGGAAGTTGGGGTCGATGTCTTGATCGGAGGTGCAAACTACACAGGTGTGGGAATCGGACAAATAGCTTATATAGGGGAGGTGTATGCTTCGTTGGGTCGACTCCCCGGGTTGAGCGCACCGCGCCAACCTCAAAGACCCTACGGTATGGATGAAGTCGGAAGTTGGGTCCGATGACCGATTCGATATGTAGGCATACTCGCGAGGTCGGAATTTGGGTCCGATGACCTGCCATGTGCAGGAAGGCGAATGTTGGGACTGTGCGTCGCAAGGTGCGCACCAAGGCGCTGGTGCCGTCGTTGCAGTCGAGTTCGGAAGTTGGGGTCGATGTCCTGGTCAGAGGTGCAAACTACACAGGTGTGGGAATCGGACAAATAGCTTATATAGGGGAGGTGTATGCTTCGATGGGTCGACTCCCTGGGTTGAGCGCACCGCGCCAACCTCAAAGACCCTACAGTATGGATGAAGTCGGAAGTTGGGTCCGATGACCGATTCGATACGTAGGCATATTGGCGAGGTCTGAATTTGTGTCCGATGACCTGCCATGCGCAGGAAGGCGGAATTTGGGTCCGATGACCGAGTTGATGGCGTGCCATGCGCAGAAAGGCGGAATTTGGGTCCGATGACCGAGTTGATGTTGATGGCCCGCCATGCACAGGAAGGCGGAATTTGGGTCCGATGACCGATTTGAAGGCGTGCCATACGCAAAAAGGCGGAGTTTGGGTCCGATGACCGAGTTGATATTGATGGCCCGCCATGCGCAGGAAGGCGGAATTTGGGTCCGATGACCTGACATACGCATGGAGTCCGACTCGGGGGCCGATGTTCGATTCGATGACTTGCATTGTGGGTAAAGTCGGAAGTTGTGGTCTTTGACCCGATTCGATGACCAGACTTCGGCTGCTTGAGAATCGGACAAATAACTTATATAGGGGAGGTAGTGTTCTCGAGCATCCTCCCCCCGTGCCCGTTTATGTCGATTGATGCTGGTGCTCGACTGGTTGGAGCGCTCGGATGCAAAAATCTTGCACCAGGATTTATCGATTGTGATGGACACGGCAAGTCTCCTGATTGCTATGCAGGAGCTCATCGTGAATCTCTATGCGGCCTTGGTATGGACTCGACCTGCGGAATGGTTCGGCAATGGTAGTCGCTCCAACACGTCCTTGCAATGGCCACAGAGGTGATTCGACTAGAGCTCCAGTCTAGCTTTTGGGTTGCTTGGCGGACTGGTATAGCCGCGATCGAGTTCCGGCCATGAACGTTTTAGATAGCTCTTGGGCTTTCTGGGACGGAAGTCGGAAGTTTGGGCTGTTGTCCGATTTGATGACCATTCTTCGGATGTGTGAGAATCGGACAAATAACTTATATAGGGGACTGTGTTGTCTCACGCAGCCCCCTCCGTGCCCCTCTATCTCGACCGATGTTGGTGCTTGAAAGGGTTGGGATCGCTCGGATTTATAAACGTGCACCACCATTTGTCGAGTGTGAGGGACGCGGCAGGTCTCCTAAATGCTATGCGGGCGCTCTCTGAGAATCTCTATCCGGCCTCGACACAGACTAGTCTTGCTGAATGGTTTGGCACTGGTAGTCGATCCAACACGTCGTTGTTGTGGCCGCCTAGGCGATTCGATTCGAGCCCCCGTCTAGCTTTTGGGTTGCTTGGCGGATTTTGCCCTATCCGCAAGTGAGCTCGGTCCCTAAACGTTCGAGAAACCCGATTGCTATGCGCCGACTCTCTTTCTTGCGAGCCTCCATCTAGCTTTTGGGTCTCTACGGAACGGAAGTCGGAATCTGGGACCGTTGTTTGATTCGACGAGGCAGACTACGGTTGTGCGAGAATCGGACAAATAACTTATATAGGGGAGGTGTTGACTGGAGCATTCTCCCCCGTGCCCCTCTAACTCGACCAATGCTGGCGCTCGAACGGTGGTAGCGCTCGGATTTTCATTGAGCGCCAGCATTGGTCGATTTAGAGGGGCATGCGAGATTCCCGAATGCTATGCGAGGGCTCTAACGGAAATGTCTATTGGTTTCGGTATGGATGCAATTGCGAGTGGTTCGGCAAAGGTAGTCGTTCCGATGCGTCCATGTCGTGGCCAAATCGATAATTCGATTTGAGCCCTCGTATAGCATTTGGGTCTCTCGATGTGATTCCGCATTCCAGTCCCTTTGGGCACTGCTTGAGCCGCATCCCAGGGGGTTCCCTTCCCAATAATCTGCCTCGCAACCCGATTGCTATGCGGTGAGGCTCCTCGGCCGCCTCGGAACTATCTGTGTATCAGACGCATCGCGGGATAAGGGGTTGGCAACGGTAGTCGCCCCAAGCGCGTCCGATGCTTGGACCATTCCGAGGCGGCCCTGAAGCCTCTTCCGTCTAGCCGTTGGGTCCTTCTCGCCGCATCCCTCGCCTCGCACCCCGATTGCTATGCGGTGAGGCTCCTCGGCCGCCTCGGAACTATCTGTGTATCGGACGCGTCGCGGGATAAGGGGTTGTCACTGGTAGTCGCCCCAAGCGCGTCCGATGCTTGGACCATTCCGAGGCGGCCCTGAAGCCTCTTCCGTCTAGCCGTTGGGTCCTTCTCGCCGCATCCCTCGCCTCGCACCCCGATTGCTATGCGGTGAGGCTCCTCGGCCGCCTCGGAACTATCTGTGTATCGGACGCGTCGCGGGATAAGGGGTTGTCATTGGTAGTCGCCCCAAGCGCGTCCGATGCTTGGACCATTCCGAGGCGGCCCTGAAGCCTCTTCCGTCTAGCCGTTGGGTCCTTCTCGCCGCATCCCTCGCCTCGCACCCCGATTGCTATGCGGTGAGGCTCCTCGGCCGCCTCGGAACTATCTGTGTATCGGACGCGTCGCGGGATAAGGGGTTGTCACTGGTAGTCGCCCCAAGCGCGTCCGATGCTTGGACCATTCCGAGGCGGCCCTGAAGCCTCTTCCGTCTAGCCGTTGGGTCCTTCTCGCCGCATCCCTCGCCTCGCACCCCGATTGCTATGCGGTGAGGCTCCTCGGCCGCCTCGGAACTATCTGTGTATCGGACGCGTCGCGGGATAAGGGGTTGTCACTGGTAGTCGCCCCAAGCGCGTTCGATGCTTGGACCATTCCGAGGCGGCCCTGAAGCCTCTTCCGTCTAGCCGTTGGGTCCTTCTCGCCGCATCCCTCGCCTCGCACCCCGATTGCTATGCGGTGAGGCTCCTCGGCCGCCTTGGAACTATCTGTGTATCGGACGCGTCGCGGGATAAGGGGTTGTCACTGGTAGTCGCCCCAAGCGCGTCCGATGCTTAGACCATTCCGAGGCGGACCCGAAGCCTCTTCCGTCTAGCCGTTGGGTCCTTCTCGCCGCATCCTTCGCCTCGCACCCCGATTGCTATGCGGTGAGGCTCCTCGGCCGCCTCGGAACTATCTGTGTATCGGACGCGTCGCGGGATAAGGGGTTGTCACTGGTAGTCGCCCCAAGCGCGTCCGATGCTTGGACCATTCCGAGGCGGACCCGAAGCCTCTTCCGTCTAGCCGTTGGGTCCTTCTCGCCGCATCCCTCGCCTCGCACCCCGATTGCTATGCGGTGAGGCTCCTCGGCCGCCTTGGAACTATCTGTGTATCGGACGCGTCGCGGGATAAGGGGTTGTCACTGGTAGTCGCCCCAAGCGCGTCCGATGCTTGGACCATTCCGAGGCGGACCCGAAGCCTCTTCCGTCTAGCCGTTGGGTCCTTCTCGCCGCATCCCTCGCCTCGCACCCCGATTGCTATGCGGTGAGGCTCCTCGGCCGCCTTGGAACTATCTGTGTATCGGACGCGTCGCGGGATAAGGGGTTGTCACTGGTAGTCGCCCCAAGCGCGTCCGATGCTTGGACCATTCCGAGGCGGACCCGAAGCCTCTTCCGTCTAGCCGTTGGGTCCTTCTCGCCGCATCCCTCGCCTCGCACCCCGATTGCTATGCGGTGAGGCTCCTCGGCCGCCTTGGAACTATCTGTGTATCGGACGCGTCGCGGGATAAGGGGTTGTCACTGGTAGTCGCCCCAAGCGCGTCCGATGCTTGGACCATTCCGAGGCGGCCCCGAAGCCTCTTCCGTGTAGCCGTTGGGTCCTTCTCGCCGCATCCCTCGCCTCGCACCCCGATTGCTATGCGGTGAGGCTCCTCGGCCGCCTTGGAACTATCTGTGTATCGGACGCGTCGCGGGATAAGGGGTTGTCACTGGTAGTCGCCCCAAGCGCGTCCGATGCTTGGACCATTCCGAGGCGGCCCCGAAGCCTCTTCCGTGTAGCCGTTGGGTCCTTCTCGCCGCATCCCTCGCCTCGCACCCCGATTGCTATGCGGTGAGGCTCCTCGGCCGCCTTGGAACTATCTGTGTATCGGACGCGTCGCGGGATAAGGGGTTGTCACTGGTAGTCGCCCCAAGCGCGTCCGATGCTTGGACCATTCCGAGGCGGACCTGAAGCCTCTTCCCTCTAGCCGTTGGGGCTTTCTCGCCGCATCCCTCGCCTCGCACCCTGATTGCTATGCTGTGAGGCTCCTCGGCCGCCTTGGAACTATCTGTGTATCGGACGCATCGCGGGATAAGGGGTTGGCAGTGGTAGTCGCCCCAAGCGCATCCGATGCTTGGACCATTCCGAGGCGGCCCTGCAGCCTCTTCCGTCTAGCCGTTGGGGCCATCTCGCCGCATCCCCCACCTCGCACCACGATTGCTATGCGGTGAGGCTCCTTGGCCGCCTCGGAACTATCTGTGTATCGGACGCATCGCGGGATAAGGGGTTGTCACTGGTAGTCGCCCCAAGCGCGTCCGATGCTTGGACTATTCCGAGGCGGCCCTGCAGCCTCTTCCGTCTAGCCGTTGGGGCCATCTCGCTGCATCCCCCACCTCCTCGGCCGCCTCGGAACTATCTGTGTATCGAACGCATCGCGGGATAAGGGGTTGGCAGTGGTAGTCGCCCCAAGCGCGTCCGATGCTTGGACTATTCCGAGGCAGCCCTGCAGCCTCTTCCGTCTAGCCTTTGGGGCCATCTCGCCGCATCCCTCGCCTCGCACCCCGATTGCTATGCGGTGAGGCTCCTCGGCCGCCTGGGAACTATCTTCGTATCGGACGCATCGCGGGATAAGGGGTTGTCACTGGTAGTCGCCCCAAGCGCGTCCGATGCTTGGACTATTCCGAGGCGGCCCTGTGGCCTCTTCCGTCTAGCCGTTGGGGCCATCTCGCCGCATCCCCCACCTCGCACCCCGATTGCTATGCGGTGAGGCTCTTCGGCCGCCTTGGAACTATCTTCGTATCGGACGCATTGCGGGATAAGGGGTTGTCACTGGTAGTGGCCCCAAGCGCGTCCGATGCTTGGACTATTCCGAGGCGGCCCTGCAGCCTCTTCCGTCTAGCCGTTGGGGCCATCTCGCCGCATCCCCCACCTCGCACCCCGATTGCTATGCGGTGAGGCTCCTCGGCCGCCTTGGAACTATCTTCGTATCGGACGCATCGCGGGATAAGGGGTTGTCACTGGTAGTCGCCCCAAGCGCGTTCGATGCTTGGACTATTCCGACGCGGCCCTGTGGCCTCTTCCGTCTAGCCGTTGGGGCCATCTCGCCGCATCCCCCACCTCGCACCCCGATTGCTATGCGGTGAGGCTCCTCGGCCGCCTTGGAACCATCTTCGTATCGGACGCATCGCGGGATAGGGGGCTGTCACTGGTAGTCGCCCCAAGCGTGTCCGATGCTTGGACCATTCCTAGGCGGCCCTGAAGCCTCTTTCGTCTAGCCGTTGGGGCCTTCCCGCCCCATCCCTCGCCTCGCACCCCCGATTGCTATGCGGTGAGGCTCCTCGGCCGCCTTGGAACCATCTGTGTATCGGACGCATCGCGGGATAAGGGGTTGGCACTGGCAGTCGCCCCAAGCGCGTCCGATGCTTGGACCATTCCGAGGTGGCCCTGAAGCCTCTTCCGTCTAGCCGTTGGGGCCTTCCCGCCCCATCCCTCGCCTCGCACCCCGATTGATATGCGGTGAGGCTCCTCGGCCGCCTTGGAACTATCTGTGTATCGGACGCATCGCGGGATAAGGGGTTGGCACTGGTAGTCGTCCCAATCGCATCCGATGCTTGGACCATTCCGAGGCGGCCCTGCAGCCTCTTCCGTTTAGCCGTCGGGGCCTTCCCGCCGCATCCCTCGCCTCGCATCCCGATTCCTATGCGGTGAGTCTTCTCGGCCGCCGCGGAACTATACCTGTTATTGCTACTGCATCCTTCGGCTGGTAACCTCCTCTGCCGCCTTGGAACGTTCTCTTTGTCGGACGCGTCGCGGGATAAGGGGTTGGCACTGGTAGTCGCCCCAAGCGCGCCCGATGCATAGACCGCTCCGAGTCGACCTTGCTTTCAGCCTCTCACATGCATAGACCTCTCTGAGTCGACCCTGCAGCCTCTCACGTTTAGCCTTTGGAATCTCGCCTCACAACATGATTGCTATCCTTGATGCATCCCTTGCCTCGAGCCCTGATTGCTTTCTTGGCTGCATCCCTCCTCTCCTCACAGCCCGGTTGTCATCACTGCTTCATCCGTCGCTTCATGCATTCTGGCTGCTGGGCCCTTCCCACCGCACACCTCGATTGCTATCTCTTCTGCATCACACACCCCGATTGCTATCTCTGCTACATCCCTCGGCTCTCACTTCTGCATCCTTCGCCTCACACCTCGATTGCTATCAATGCTGCATCCGTAACCTCACACCCCGATTGCTATGCGGGGAGGCTCCTTGGCCGCCTTGGAAATTTCTGTGTGTCGGACGCACCGCGGGATAAGGGGTTGGCACTGGTAGTCGCCCCAAGTGCGCCCGATTCTTAGACCGCTTCGAGGTGACCTCGTAGCCTCTTTCGTCCAGGCTTCCTGCCTTCAACGCCCTTTTTACACCTCGATTGCTATGCGCGGGCTCGTTGGCGTCTATCACCTCTCTGCGAAGAGTGGCACGATGATTGTTGGGGTAAATCGTAGCAGTCCGATCTCTGGCCTTGGGCCATTGTGAGGGCTGATCGATTTCCTGTGCGCATCTCGTGTTCGCCCAGTAACAGACTCGACGACTTGTAATCGGTCTTGTTCCCGATTGTTCCTGGAGGTAGTCTTCGGAACTCTTGGATTTGACCTGTCACTCGAACTGTCCTCTTCCGAGGATGCTTGTGTGTGTGTGCTTGTGCCATTTCCTTGGCGGTATTAACGAGATATTAAAGAGCGGAGTGAGCGCCTCGCCCAGCTATGTTTGGGGCTCTCACTCCCTTACCCGGTGTGCGACCGCTTTGCACGTAGGTTGCGGAGCATCGCGACTCTTTCGA
>NW_026728846.1:0-20000 GCF_030272615.1 Cryptomeria japonica | reverse complement strand
GGGCGGGCTCAAGATGGCACCCGCGTTCCTTTTTTTTCACTATCTTTCAAAACGGAAATTTTAAAATCTCATTTTTTTTTGCCTTTTTCTGGAAATTAGTGAAGGCAGCGCATCAAAGGTGCGCACCTCGCTGCCCACCACGGTGCGCAACGCCGGTGGGCACCCGGGAGTGCTTCGAAGTGTGCTCCAAGGTGCTGCGTGCACGTTGTCGGAGCCCGGTTTGCCCCGGGTGCGCACCTCGCGTGCACCTTCGTCGGGGTGGGCACCTTGGCTGGGTTTGCCCCGGCTGCGCTCCGAAGCGGGGTTATTGGAGCGCCGCCTCTTTTTTTGTCGGAGCGTTTGGTGGGGTTTCTCGCATTGGCTCTTCCGAGGCCCGGTTGCCACCCTGGCGCGCACGAAGTCGGAAGTAGGGTTAATTGCCCGGGTGCGCACCTTTGCCAGGGTGGGCACCTTACCTGGGCTGCGCACCAGGGCGGGCTCAAGATGGCACGCGCGTTCCGTTTTTTTCACTATCTTTCAAAACGGAAATTTTAAAATCTCCTTTTTTTTTTGCCTTTTCTGGAAATTAGTGAAGGCAGCGCATCAAAGGTGCGCACCTCGCTGCCCACCTTGGTGTGCTCTGAGGTGCGCACCCGGGAGCGCTACGAAGTGTGCTCCAAGGTGCGGCGTGCACGTTGTCGGAGCCCGGTTTGCCCCGGGTGCGCACCTCGCCTGCACCTTGGCCGGGGTGGGCACCTTGGCTGGGTTTGCCCAGGGTGCGCTCCGAAGCGGGGTTACTGGAGCGCCCCCTCTTTTTTTGTCAGAGCGTTTGGTGGGGTTTCTCGCATTGGCTCTTCCCAGGCCCGGTTGTTGGGTGCGCTCCCACCCTGGCGCGCGCGAAGTTGGAAGTTGGGTTAATTGCCCGGGCGCGCACCTTCGCCAGGGTGGGCACCTTGGTGCGCACACCTTGGCTGGGCTGCGCACCAGGGCGGGCTCAAGATGGCACCAGCATTCCCTTTTTCTCACTATCTTTCAAAACGGAAATTTTAAAATCTCGTTTTTTTTTTGCCTTTTATGGAAATTAGTGAAGGCATCGCATCAAAGGTGCGCACCTCGCTGCCCACCTTGGTGTGCTCCGAGGTGCCCACCACGGTGCGCAACGCCGGTGCGAACCCGGGAGCGCCCCGATGTGTGCTCCAAGGTGCGGCGTGCACGAAGTCGGACCCCGGTTTGCCCCGGGTGCGCACCTCGCGTGCACCTTGGTGCGCACACCTTGGCTGGGTTGCGCGGCCTGGTGGGCACCATGGTGCGCACCAAGGAGCGCTCCGAAGTGTGCTCCAAGGTGCGGCGTGCACGAAGTCGGAGCCCGGTTTGCCCCGGGTACGCACCTCGCGTGCACCTTCGCCGGGGTGGGCACCTCGGCTGGGTTGCGCGCCCTGGTGCGCACCAAGGAGCGCTCCGAAGTGTGCTCCAAGGTGCGGCGTGCACGAAGTCGGAGCCCGGTTTGCCCCGGGTGCGCACCTTCGCCGCGGTGCGCACCATGGCGTGCACGAAGTCGGAGCCCGGTTTGCCCCGGGTGCGCACCTCGCGTGCACCTTCGGCGGGGTTGCGCGCCCTGGTGGGCACCATGGTGCGCACCAAGGAGCGCTCCGAAGTGTGCTCCAAGGTGCGGCGTGCACGAAGTCGGAGCCCGGTTTGCCCCGGGTGCGCACCTCGCGTGCACCTTCGGCGGGGTTGCGCGCCCTGGTGGGCACCATGGTGCGCACCAAGGAGCGCTCCGAAGTGTGCTCCAAGGTGCGGCGTGCACGAAGTCGGAGCCCGGTTTGCCCCGGGTGCGCACCTCGCGTGCACCTTCGCCGCGGTGGGCACCATGGCGTGCACGAAGTCGGAGCCCGGTTTGCCCCGGGTGCGCACCTCGCGTGCACCTTCGCCGGGGTGGGCACCTCGGCTGGGTTGCGCGCCCTGGTGCGCACCAAGGAGCGCTCCGAAGTGTGCTCCAAGGTGCGGCGTGCACGAAGTCGGAGCCCGGTTTGCCCCGGGTGCGCACCTCGCGTGCACCTTCGCCAGGGTGGGCACCTCGGTGCGCACACCTTCTCAATGTTTTCTTGCCTTTTCTGGAAATTGGTGAAGGCAGCGCATCAAAGGTGCGCACCTCGGTGTGCTCCGAGGTGCGAACCCGAGAGCGCTCCGAGGTGCCCACGAAGTCGAAAGTCGGGTTAATTGCATTGTTTTCCCCGGGTGCGCTCCGAGGTGCGCAACATCGGCGCGCACCAAGGAGGGCTCCGAAGTGTGCTCCAAGGTGCGCACGATGGCGTGCACCTCTGGTGCGCACGATTCGGAGCTCGGTTTGACCGGGGTGCGCACACCTTGGCTGGGTTGCGCACCTTTTGTGCGCTCCAAGGTGCGCACGAAGTCGGAGCTCGGTTTGCCCCGGGTGCGCACCTTCGCCAGGGTGCGCACCTTGATGCGCACGCCTTGGCTGGGCTGCGCACCTTGGTGGGCGCCATGGTGCGCACCTTTCGTGCGCTCCAAGGTGCGCACGAAGTCGGAGCTCGGTTTGCCCCGGGTGCGCACCTTGGTGGGCGCCATGGTGCACTCCGAGGTGCCCAAGATTGGTGCGCACCAAGGAGCGCTCCGAAGTGCGCTCCAAGGTGCGCGCGAAGTCGAAAGTTGGGTTAATTGTCCGGTTTGCCTCGGGTGCGCACCTTGCGTGCACCTTCGCCAGGGTGGGCGCCTTGGTGCGCACACCTTGGCTGGGCTGCGCACACCTTGGCACCCGCGTTTCCTTCATTTTAAATTTTTTTTTTTTACAATCTCTCAAGTGGGAAATTCTATAATCTCAACTTTTTTTGCCTTTTCAGGAAACTTTTGAATGGAGCGCATCATTGGTGCGCTCCGAAGTGTGCTCCAAAGCTCTCTCCAGCTGCGTGCACCTGCCCCGGCCGCGCACCCGGCCCCGCCCAGCTTCGCTCACCTGTCCCGGGCGTCTGGTGCGGAACCTTAGAGTAAGAAACATCACCGTGCACCTTGGCCAACGTGCGCGACTCGACCGAGCGCGCACTGGCCGAGGTGCACACCGATTTCACCTGGGTGCGCGCGCAGCACCTCGGGCGCACCGGGGTGCGCGCACAACGCCCGGGTTGCACCGTGGCCTGTGTGCTCGGGGCGCCTCGGGTGCGCGCTCGGTGTCGCCCCCGCGCGCGCGGTAGTGCGGGCAGCGCACCCCGGCCCGGCCCGGCCCCGACGAGAACGCAAACGGGCAAAAGGTTTATTCAAATAGCATTGCGACGCCCGGCGAAAAACTAAAAAAGGGTGCAACACCGGGACTTCCCGGGAGGTCACCCATCCCAGTACTACTCCGGCCCAAGCGCGCTTAACTGCGGAGTTCTGATGGGATCCGGTGCACTAACGCTGGTATGATCGCACCCGTTATGAGCTTGTCGCAGTGTGTACTTAGCAAACCGCGACCCACGTGCGAATCCACCCCGGCCACCCACCCCCGTCGAGGTGCACACCCTCCCTCGCGAAGTGCGCCCCGTTCGCCAAGTGTGAGCCCTGCCCGGGTGCGCGCACCTTGCTAGGGCGTCGGGTGTGCACCCGGCCCGGCCTACGTGCGTGCACCTGGAGGGGGCGTCGTGTGCGTGCAGTGTCCCGTCTGCAACGCGGTGCCCACACACCACCTCGGGCGCAACGACCTGCGCTCACATGTGGGCCGAGTGCACCTTGGTGCATGTTCGGGGCGCCTCGGGTGCACGCTCGATCTTGCCCCGGTGCACCAAGGCGCTCGGTTTGCCCCGGGTGCGCACTTGGTGCAAGGTGGGCACCCAAAATAGGGATCAAGCACCAAAACACAAGTTTCGGGATGCAAAATGGGACCCAAGGACCACAAATGCGTTCCAAGACCCATGATGGGTCCACGAGAACAAAAATGTGTTCCGAGACTTAATAAACAAATATTGGGTTTTAGGAGAAGAAACATGCTCTGATGCCCAAAACGAGAATCGACCCCGAAAAGGCCACAGGCCAAAAGTGGGATGCGAGACAAAAAAAAATGGGACCCGAGGACCAAAATTGGGTTCCCAGGTCGAAGACAGGGCAACCGGACAAGAAACGACCTCTAAGGCTCGAAATGAGTCCCGACGACTAAAACTTGACAAGAAGCACCCATCAGGCACCCAACTCGACACCCATGGGATGCCGACCCACCCGGGCTTCCACCTAGCACACCTTGGCACCCACCCACCCTCGCACCCAACCTCGCACCCAACTTAGCACCTTTGAACCCACATTGGCACTCACCCTGACCCTGGCACCTTGGAACCCACATTGGCACTCACCTTGACCCTGGCACCCACCTTTGCACTCACCTTGGGACCCACCCTGGCTCCCACCTCGGCACCCACCCAGACACCCACCTTGGTTCCTTGGCACCCACCTTGGATCCTTGGCACCCACCCCGACACCCACCTTGGCACGCAACTTGGCTACTTGCCACCCACCTTGGCTCCTTGACGCCCACCCCGACAACCACCCCGTGACCTACCCTGGCTAGGGTTGGTGCACACCCACCCTGGTGCCCACCTTGGCACCCACCCTATGACCCACCTTGGCACGCACCTTAGTACCCACCCCGTTACCCACCCTAGGACCCACCCCGTGACCCACCTTGGCCAGGGTGGGTGCCTTGGTGCGCACAACTTGCCTGGGCTGCACACCAGGGCGGGCTCAAGATGGCACCCGCGTTCCGTTTTTTTCACTATCTTTCAAAACGGAAATTTTAAAATCTCATTTTTTTCTTTTTTTTGCCTTTTCTGGAAATTAGTGAAGGCAGCGCATCAAAGGTGCGCAATGCTGGTGCGAACCCGGGAGCGCTCCGATGTGTGCTCCAAGGTGCGGCGTGCACGAAGTCCGAGCCCGGTTTGCCCCGGGTGCGCACCTCGCGTGCACCTTCGCCGGGGTGAGCACCTTGGCTGGGTTGCGCGCCCTGGTGCGTACCAAGGAGCGCTCTGAAGTGTGCTCCAAGGTGCGGCGTGCACGAAGTCGGAGCCCGGTTTGCCCCGGGTGTGCACCTCGGGTGCGCACCTCGCGTGCACCTTCGCTGCGGTGGGCACCTTGGCTGGGTTGCGCGCCTTGGTGGGCACCATGCAGTGCACGAAGTCGGAGCCCGGTTTGCCCCGGGCGCGCACCTCCGCCAGGGTGGGCACCTTGGTGCACACAACTTGCCTGGGCTGCGCATCAGGAAGGGCTCAAGATGGCACCCGCGTTCCGTTTTTTTCACTATCTTTCAGAACGGAAATTTTAAAATATCGTTTTTTTTTGCCTTTTCTGGAAATTAGTGAAGGCAGCGCATCAAAGGTGCGCAACGCTGGTGCGAACCTGGGAGCGCTCCGATGTGTGCTCCAAGGTGCGGCGTGCACGAAGTCGGAGCCCGGTTTGCCTCGGGTGCGCCCTGGTGGGCACCATGGTGCGCACCAAGGAGCGCTCCGAAGTGTGCTCCAAGGTGCGGCCTGCACGAAGTCGGAGCCCGGTTTGCCCCGGGTGTGCACCTCGGGTGGGCACCTTGGTGCGCATGCCTTGCCTGGGCTGCGCACCAGGGCGGGCTCAAGATGGCACCCGCGTTCCTTTTTTTTCACTATCTTTCAAAACGGAAATTTTAAAATCTCATTTTTTTTTGCCTTTTTCTGGAAATTAGTGAAGGCAGCGCATCAAAGGTGCGCACCTCGCTGCCCACCACGGTGCGCAACGCCGGTGGGCACCCGGGAGTGCTTCGAAGTGTGCTCCAAGGTGCTGCGTGCACGTTGTCGGAGCCCGGTTTGCCCCGGGTGCGCACCTCGCGTGCACCTTCGTCGGGGTGGGCACCTTGGCTTGGTTTGCCCCGGCTGCGCTCCGAAGCGGGGTTATTGGAGCGCCGCCTCTTTTTTTGTCGGAGCGTTTGGTGGGGTTTCTCGCATTGGCTCTTCCGAGGCCCGGTTGCCACCCTGGCGCGCACGAAGTCGGAAGTAGGGTTAATTGCCCGGGTGCGCACCTTTGCCAGGGTGGCACCTTACCTGGGCTGCGCACCAGGGCGGGCTCAAGATGGCACGCGCGTTCCGTTTTTTTCACTATCTTTCAAAACGGAAATTTTAAAATCTCCTTTTTTTTTTGCCTTTTCTGGAAATTAGTGAAGGCAGCGCATCAAAGGTGCGCACCTCGCTGCCCACCTTGGTGTGCTCTGAGGTGCGCACCCGGGAGCGCTACGAAGTGTGCTCCAAGGTGCGGCGTGCACGTTGTCGGAGCCCGGTTTGCCCCGGGTGCGCACCTCGCCTGCACCTTGGCCGGGGTGGGCACCTTGGCTGGGTTTGCCCAGGGTGCGCTCCGAAGCGGGGTTACTGGAGCGCCCCCTCTTTTTTTGTCAGAGAGTTTGGTGGGGTTTCTCGCATTGGCTCTTCCCAGGCCCGGTTGTTGGGTGCGCTCCCACCCTGGCGCGCGCGAAGTTGGAAGTTGGGTTAATTGCCCGGGCGCGCACCTTCGCCAGGGTGGGCACCTTGGTGCGCAAACCTTGGCTGGGCTGCGCACCAGGGCGGGCTCAAGATGGCACCAGCATTCCCTTTTTCTCACTATCTTTCAAAACGGAAATTTTAAAATCTCGTTTTTTTTTTGCCTTTTATGGAAATTAGTGAAGGCATCGCATCAAAGGTGCGCACCTCGCTGCCCACCTTGGTGTGCTCCGAGGTGCCCACCACGGTGCGCAACGCCGGTGCGAACCCGGGAGCGCCCCGATGTGTGCTCCAAGGTGCGGCGTGCACGAAGTCGGACCCCGGTTTGCCCCGGGTGCGCACCTCGCGTGCACCTTGGTGCGCACACCTTGGCTGGGTTGCGCGGCCTGGTGGGCACCATGGTGCGCACCAAGGAGCGCTCCGAAGTGTGCTCCAAGGTGCGGCGTGCACGAAGTCGGAGCCCGGTTTGCCCCGGGTGCGCACCTTCGCCGCGGTGGGCACCATGGCGTGCACGAAGTCGGAGCCCGGTTTGCCCCGGGTGCGCACCTCGCGTGCACCTTCGCCGGGGTGGGCACCTCGGCTGGGTTGCGCGCCCTGGTGCGCACCAAGGAGCGCTCTGAAGTGTGCTCCAAGGTGCGGCGTGCACGAAGTCGGAGCCCGGTTTGCCCCGGGTGTGCACCTCGCGTGCACCTTCGCTGCGGTGGGCACCTTGGCTGGGTTGCGCGCCTTGGTGGGCACCATGCAGTGCACGAAGTCGGAGCCCGGTTTGCCCCGGGCGCGCACCTCCGCCAGGGTGGGCACCTTGGTGCGCACAACTTGCCTGGGCTGCGCACCAGGAAGGGCTCAAGATGGCACCCGCGTTCCGTTTTTTTCACTATCTTTCAGAACGGAAATTTTAAAATATCGTTTTTTTTTGCCTTTTCTGGAAATTAGTGAAGGCAGCGCATCAAAGGTGCGCAACGCTGGTGCGAACCTGGGAGCGCTCCGATGTGTGCTCCAAGGTGCGGCGTGCACGAAGTCGGACCCCGGTTTGCCCCGGGTGCGCACCTCGCGTGCACCTTGGTGCGCACACCTTGGCTGGGTTGCGCGCCCTGGTGGGCACCATGGTGCGCACCAAGGAGCGCTCCGAAGTGTGCTCCAAGGTGCGGCGTGCACGAAGTCGGAGCCCGGTTTGCCCCGGGTGCGCACCTCGCGTGCACCTTCGCCGCGGTGGGCACCATGGCGTGCACGAAGTCGGAGCCCGGTTTGCCCCGGGTGCGCACCTCGCGTGCACCTTCGCCGGGGTGGGCACCTTAGTGTGCAGACCTTGGCTGGGTTGCGCGCCCTGGTGGGCACCATGGTGCGCACCAAGGAGCGCTCCGAAGTGTGCTCCAAGGTGCGGCCTGCACGAAGTCGGAGCCCGGTTTGCCCCGGGTGTGCACCTCGGGTGGGCACCTTGGTGCGCATGCCTTGCCTGGGCTGCGCACCAGGGCGGGCTCAAGATGGCACCCGCGTTCCTTTTTTTTCACTATCTTTCAAAACGGAAATTTTAAAATCTCATTTTTTTTTGCCTTTTTCTGGAAATTAGTGAAGGCAGCGCATCAAAGGTGCGCACCTCGCTGCCCACCACGGTGCGCAACGCCGGTGGGCACCCGGGAGTGCTTCGAAGTGTGCTCCAAGGTGCTGCGTGCACGTTGTCGGAGCCCGGTTTGCCCCGGGTGCGCACCTCGCGTGCACCTTCGTCGGGGTGGGCACCTTGGCTGGGTTTGCCCCGGCTGCGCTCCGAAGCGGGGTTATTGGAGCGCCGCCTCTTTTTTTGTCGGAGCGTTTGGTGGGGTTTCTCGCATTGGCTCTTCCGAGGCCCGGTTGCCACCCTGGCGCGCACGAAGTCGGAAGTAGGGTTAATTGCCCGGGTGCGCACCTTTGCCAGGGTGGGCACCTTACCTGGGCTGCGCACCAGGGCGGGCTCAAGATGGCACGCGCGTTCCGTTTTTTTCACTATCTTTCAAAACGGAAATTTTAAAATCTCCTTTTTTTTTTGCCTTTTCTGGAAATTAGTGAAGGCAGCGCATCAAAGGTGCGCACCTCGCTGCCCACCTTGGTGTGCTCTGAGGTGCGCACCCGGGAGCGCTACGAAGTGTGCTCCAAGGTGCGGCGTGCACGTTGTCGGAGCCCGGTTTGCCCCGGGTG
Organism: Cryptomeria japonica; assembly: GCF_030272615.1. Lineage (NCBI taxonomy): Eukaryota > Viridiplantae > Streptophyta > Pinopsida > Cupressales > Cupressaceae > Cryptomeria > Cryptomeria japonica. The sequence goes on along the minus strand of NW_026728846.1, from coordinate 11,376 downwards.
CGCACCTCGCCTGCACCTTGGCCGGGGTGGGCACCTTGGCTGGGTTTGCCCAGGGTGCGCTCCGAAGCGGGGTTACTGGAGCGCCCCCTCTTTTTTTGTCAGAGCGTTTGGTGGGGTTTCTCGCATTGGCTCTTCCCAGGCCCGGTTGTTGGGTGCGCTCCCACCCTGGCGCGCGCGAAGTTGGAAGTTGGGTTAATTGCCCGGGCGCGCACCTTCGCCAGGGTGGGCACCTTGGTGCGCACACCTTGGCTGGGCTGCGCACCAGGGCGGGCTCAAGATGGCACCAGCATTCCCTTTTTCTCACTATCTTTCAAAACGGAAATTTTAAAATCTCGTTTTTTTTTTGCCTTTTATGGAAATTAGTGAAGGCATCGCATCAAAGGTGCGCACCTCGCTGCCCACCTTGGTGTGCTCCGAGGTGCCCACCACGGTGCGCAACGCCGGTGCGAACCCGGGAGCGCCCCGATGTGTGCTCCAAGGTGCGGCGTGCACGAAGTCGGACCCCGGTTTGCCCCGGGTGCGCACCTCGCGTGCACCTTGGTGCGCACACCTTGGCTGGGTTGCGCGGCCTGGTGGGCACCATGGTGCGCACCAAGGAGCGCTCCGAAGTGTGCTCCAAGGTGCGGCGTGCACGAAGTCGGAGCCCGGTTTGCCCCGGGTACGCACCTCGCGTGCACCTTCGCCGGGGTGGGCACCTCGGCTGGGTTGCGCGCCCTGGTGCGCACCAAGGAGCGCTCCGAAGTGTGCTCCAAGGTGCGGCGTGCACGAAGTCGGAGCCCGGTTTGCCCCGGGTGCGCACCTTCGCCGCGGTGCGCACCATGGCGTGCACGAAGTCGGAGCCCGGTTTGCCCCGGGTGCGCACCTCGCGTGCACCTTCGGCGGGGTTGCGCGCCCTGGTGGGCACCATGGTGCGCACCAAGGAGCGCTCCGAAGTGTGCTCCAAGGTGCGGCGTGCACGAAGTCGGAGCCCGGTTTGCCCCGGGTGCGCACCTCGCGTGCACCTTCGGCGGGGTTGCGCGCCCTGGTGGGCACCATGGTGCGCACCAAGGAGCGCTCCGAAGTGTGCTCCAAGGTGCGGCGTGCACGAAGTCGGAGCCCGGTTTGCCCCGGGTGCGCACCTCGCGTGCACCTTCGCCGCGGTGGGCACCATGGCGTGCACGAAGTCGGAGCCCGGTTTGCCCCGGGTGCGCACCTCGCGTGCACCTTCGCCGGGGTGGGCACCTCGGCTGGGTTGCGCGCCCTGGTGCGCACCAAGGAGCGCTCCGAAGTGTGCTCCAAGGTGCGGCGTGCACGAAGTCGGAGCCCGGTTTGCCCCGGGTGCGCACCTCGCGTGCACCTTCGCCAGGGTGGGCACCTCGGTGCGCACACCTTCTCAATGTTTTCTTGCCTTTTCTGGAAATTGGTGAAGGCAGCGCATCAAAGGTGCGCACCTCGGTGTGCTCCGAGGTGCGAACCCGAGAGCGCTCCGAGGTGCCCACGAAGTCGAAAGTCGGGTTAATTGCATTGTTTTCCCCGGGTGCGCTCCGAGGTGCGCAACATCGGCGCGCACCAAGGAGGGCTCCGAAGTGTGCTCCAAGGTGCGCACGATGGCGTGCACCTCTGGTGCGCACGATTCGGAGCTCGGTTTGACCGGGGTGCGCACACCTTGGCTGGGTTGCGCACCTTTTGTGCGCTCCAAGGTGCGCACGAAGTCGGAGCTCGGTTTGCCCCGGGTGCGCACCTTCGCCAGGGTGCGCACCTTGATGCGCACGCCTTGGCTGGGCTGCGCACCTTGGTGGGCGCCATGGTGCGCACCTTTCGTGCGCTCCAAGGTGCGCACGAAGTCGGAGCTCGGTTTGCCCCGGGTGCGCACCTTGGTGGGCGCCATGGTGCACTCCGAGGTGCCCAAGATTGGTGCGCACCAAGGAGCGCTCCGAAGTGCGCTCCAAGGTGCGCGCGAAGTCGAAAGTTGGGTTAATTGTCCGGTTTGCCTCGGGTGCGCACCTTGCGTGCACCTTCGCCAGGGTGGACGCCTTGGTGCGCACACCTTGGCTGGGCTGCGCACACCTTGGCACCCGCGTTTCCTTCATTTTAAATTTTTTTTTTTTACAATCTCTCAAGTGGGAAATTCTATAATCTCAACTTTTTTTGCCTTTTCAGGAAACTTTTGAATGGAGCGCATCATTGGTGCGCTCCGAAGTGTGCTCCAAAGCTCTCTCCAGCTGCGTGCACCTGCCCCGGCCGCGCACCCGGCCCCGCCCAGCTTCGCTCACCTGTCCCGGGCGTCTGGTGCGGAACCTTAGAGTAAGAAACATCACCGTGCACCTTGGCCAACGTGCGCGACTCGACCGAGCGCGCACTGGCCGAGGTGCACACCGATTTCACCTGGGTGCGCGCGCAGCACCTCGGGCGCACCGGGGTGCGCGCACAACGCCCGGGTTGCACCGTGGCCTGTGTGCTCGGGGCGCCTCGGGTGCGAGCTCGGTGTCGCCCCCGCGCGCGCGGTAGTGCGGGCAGCGCACCCCGGCCCGGCCCGGCCCCGACGAGAACGCAAACGGGCAAAAGGTTTATTCAAATAGCATTGCGACGCCCGGCGAAAAACTAAAAAAGGGTGCAACACCGGGACTTCCCGGGAGGTCACCCATCCCAGTACTACTCCGGCCCAAGCGCGCTTAACTGCGGAGTTCTGATGGGATCCGGTGCACTAACGCTGGTATGATCGCACCCGTTATGAGCTTGTCGCAGTGTGTACTTAGCAAACCGCGACCCACGTGCGAATCCACCCCGGCCACCCACCCCCGTCGAGGTGCACACCCTCCCTCGCGAAGTGCGCCCCGTTCGCCAAGTGTGAGCCCTGCCCGGGTGCGCGCACCTTGCTAGGGCGTCGGGTGTGCACCCGGCCCGGCCTACGTGCGTGCACCTGGAGGGGGCGTCGTGTGCGTGCAGTGTCCCGTCTGCAACGCGGTGCCCACACACCACCTCGGGCGCAACGACCTGCGCTCACATGTGGGCCGAGTGCACCTTGGTGCATGTTCGGGGCGCCTCGGGTGCACGCTCGATCTTGCCCCGGTGCACCAAGGCGCTCGGTTTGCCCCGGGTGCGCACTTGGTGCAAGGTGGGCACCCAAAATAGGGATCAAGCACCAAAACACAAGTTTCGGGATGCAAAATGGGACCCAAGGACCACAAATGCGTTCCAAGACCCATGATGGGTCCACGAGAACAAAAATGTGTTCCGAGACTTAATAAACAAATATTGGGTTTTAGGAGAAGAAACATGCTCTGATGCCCAAAACGAGAATCGACCCCGAAAAGGCCACAGGCCAAAAGTGGGATGCGAGACAAAAAAAAATGGGACCCGAGGACCAAAATTGGGTTCCCAGGTCGAAGACAGGGCAACCGGACAAGAAACGACCTCTAAGGCTCGAAATGAGTCCCGACGACTAAAACTTGACAAGAAGCACCCATCAGGCACCCAACTCGACACCCATGGGATGCCGACCCACCCGGGCTTCCACCTAGCACACCTTGGCACCCACCCACCCTCGCACCCAACCTCGCACCCAACTTAGCACCTTTGAACCCACATTGGCACTCACCCTGACCCTGGCACCTTGGAACCCACATTGGCACTCACCTTGACCCTGGCACCCACCTTTGCACTCACCTTGGGACCCACCCTGGCTCCCACCTCGGCACCCACCCAGACACCCACCTTGGTTCCTTGGCACCCACCTTGGATCCTTGGCACCCACCCCGACACCCACCTTGGCACGCAACTTGGCTACTTGCCACCCACCTTGGCTCCTTGACGCCCACCCCGACAACCACCCCGTGACCTACCCTGGCTAGGGTTGGTGCACACCCACCCTGGTGCCCACCTTGGCACCCACCCTATGACCCACCTTGGCACGCACCTTAGTACCCACCCCGTTACCCACCCTAGGACCCACCCCGTGACCCACCTTGGCCAGGGTGGGTGCCTTGGTGCGCACAACTTGCCTGGGCTGCACACCAGGGCGGGCTCAAGATGGCACCCGCGTTCCGTTTTTTTCACTATCTTTCAAAACGGAAATTTTAAAATCTCATTTTTTTCTTTTTTTTGCCTTTTCTGGAAATTAGTGAAGGCAGCGCATCAAAGGTGCGCAATGCTGGTGCGAACCCGGGAGCGCTCCGATGTGTGCTCCAAGGTGCGGCGTGCACGAAGTCCGAGCCCGGTTTGCCCCGGGTGCGCACCTCGCGTGCACCTTCGCCGGGGTGAGCACCTTGGCTGGGTTGCGCGCCCTGGTGCGTACCAAGGAGCGCTCTGAAGTGTGCTCCAAGGTGCGGCGTGCACGAAGTCGGAGCCCGGTTTGCCCCGGGTGTGCACCTCGGGTGCGCACCTCGCGTGCACCTTCGCTGCGGTGGGCACCTTGGCTGGGTTGCGCGCCTTGGTGGGCACCATGCAGTGCACGAAGTCGGAGCCCGGTTTGCCCCGGGCGCGCACCTCCGCCAGGGTGGGCACCTTGGTGCGCACAACTTGCCTGGGCTGCGCATCAGGAAGGGCTCAAGATGGCACCCGCGTTCCGTTTTTTTCACTATCTTTCAGAACGGAAATTTTAAAATATCGTTTTTTTTTGCCTTTTCTGGAAATTAGTGAAGGCAGCGCATCAAAGGTGCGCAACGCTGGTGCGAACCTGGGAGCGCTCCGATGTGTGCTCCAAGGTGCGGCGTGCACGAAGTCGGAGCCCGGTTTGCCTCGGGTGCGCCCTGGTGGGCACCATGGTGCGCACCAAGGAGCGCTCCGAAGTGTGCTCCAAGGTGCGGCCTGCACGAAGTCGGAGCCCGGTTTGCCCCGGGTGTGCACCTCGGGTGGGCACCTTGGTGCGCATGCCTTGCCTGGGCTGCGCACCAGGGCGGGCTCAAGATGGCACCCGCGTTCCTTTTTTTTCACTATCTTTCAAAACGGAAATTTTAAAATCTCATTTTTTTTTGCCTTTTTCTGGAAATTAGTGAAGGCAGCGCATCAAAGGTGCGCACCTCGCTGCCCACCACGGTGCGCAACGCCGGTGGGCACCCGGGAGTGCTTCGAAGTGTGCTCCAAGGTGCTGCGTGCACGTTGTCGGAGCCCGGTTTGCCCCGGGTGCGCACCTCGCGTGCACCTTCGTCGGGGTGGGCACCTTGGCTTGGTTTGCCCCGGCTGCGCTCCGAAGCGGGGTTATTGGAGCGCCGCCTCTTTTTTTGTCGGAGCGTTTGGTGGGGTTTCTCGCATTGGCTCTTCCGAGGCCCGGTTGCCACCCTGGCGCGCACGAAGTCGGAAGTAGGGTTAATTGCCCGGGTGCGCACCTTTGCCAGGGTGGCACCTTACCTGGGCTGCGCACCAGGGCGGGCTCAAGATGGCACGCGCGTTCCGTTTTTTTCACTATCTTTCAAAACGGAAATTTTAAAATCTCCTTTTTTTTTTGCCTTTTCTGGAAATTAGTGAAGGCAGCGCATCAAAGGTGCGCACCTCGCTGCCCACCTTGGTGTGCTCTGAGGTGCGCACCCGGGAGCGCTACGAAGTGTGCTCCAAGGTGCGGCGTGCACGTTGTCGGAGCCCGGTTTGCCCCGGGTGCGCACCTCGCCTGCACCTTGGCCGGGGTGGGCACCTTGGCTGGGTTTGCCCAGGGTGCGCTCCGAAGCGGGGTTACTGGAGCGCCCCCTCTTTTTTTGTCAGAGAGTTTGGTGGGGTTTCTCGCATTGGCTCTTCCCAGGCCCGGTTGTTGGGTGCGCTCCCACCCTGGCGCGCGCGAAGTTGGAAGTTGGGTTAATTGCCCGGGCGCGCACCTTCGCCAGGGTGGGCACCTTGGTGCGCAAACCTTGGCTGGGCTGCGCACCAGGGCGGGCTCAAGATGGCACCAGCATTCCCTTTTTCTCACTATCTTTCAAAACGGAAATTTTAAAATCTCGTTTTTTTTTTGCCTTTTATGGAAATTAGTGAAGGCATCGCATCAAAGGTGCGCACCTCGCTGCCCACCTTGGTGTGCTCCGAGGTGCCCACCACGGTGCGCAACGCCGGTGCGAACCCGGGAGCGCCCCGATGTGTGCTCCAAGGTGCGGCGTGCACGAAGTCGGACCCCGGTTTGCCCCGGGTGCGCACCTCGCGTGCACCTTGGTGCGCACACCTTGGCTGGGTTGCGCGGCCTGGTGGGCACCATGGTGCGCACCAAGGAGCGCTCCGAAGTGTGCTCCAAGGTGCGGCGTGCACGAAGTCGGAGCCCGGTTTGCCCCGGGTGCGCACCTTCGCCGCGGTGGGCACCATGGCGTGCACGAAGTCGGAGCCCGGTTTGCCCCGGGTGCGCACCTCGCGTGCACCTTCGCCGGGGTGGGCACCTCGGCTGGGTTGCGCGCCCTGGTGCGCACCAAGGAGCGCTCTGAAGTGTGCTCCAAGGTGCGGCGTGCACGAAGTCGGAGCCCGGTTTGCCCCGGGTGTGCACCTCGCGTGCACCTTCGCTGCGGTGGGCACCTTGGCTGGGTTGCGCGCCTTGGTGGGCACCATGCAGTGCACGAAGTCGGAGCCCGGTTTGCCCCGGGCGCGCACCTCCGCCAGGGTGGGCACCTTGGTGCGCACAACTTGCCTGGGCTGCGCACCAGGAAGGGCTCAAGATGGCACCCGCGTTCCGTTTTTTTCACTATCTTTCAGAACGGAAATTTTAAAATATCGTTTTTTTTTGCCTTTTCTGGAAATTAGTGAAGGCAGCGCATCAAAGGTGCGCAACGCTGGTGCGAACCTGGGAGCGCTCCGATGTGTGCTCCAAGGTGCGGCGTGCACGAAGTCGGACCCCGGTTTGCCCCGGGTGCGCACCTCGCGTGCACCTTGGTGCGCACACCTTGGCTGGGTTGCGCGCCCTGGTGGGCACCATGGTGCGCACCAAGGAGCGCTCCGAAGTGTGCTCCAAGGTGCGGCGTGCACGAAGTCGGAGCCCGGTTTGCCCCGGGTGCGCACCTCGCGTGCACCTTCGCCGCGGTGGGCACCATGGCGTGCACGAAGTCGGAGCCCGGTTTGCCCCGGGTGCGCACCTCGCGTGCACCTTCGCCGGGGTGGGCACCTTAGTGTGCAGACCTTGGCTGGGTTGCGCGCCCTGGTGGGCACCATGGTGCGCACCAAGGAGCGCTCCGAAGTGTGCTCCAAGGTGCGGCCTGCACGAAGTCGGAGCCCGGTTTGCCCCGGGTGTGCACCTCGGGTGGGCACCTTGGTGCGCATGCCTTGCCTGGGCTGCGCACCAGGGCGGGCTCAAGATGGCACCCGCGTTCCTTTTTTTTCACTATCTTTCAAAACGGAAATTTTAAAATCTCATTTTTTTTTGCCTTTTTCTGGAAATTAGTGAAGGCAGCGCATCAAAGGTGCGCACCTCGCTGCCCACCACGGTGCGCAACGCCGGTGGGCACCCGGGAGTGCTTCGAAGTGTGCTCCAAGGTGCTGCGTGCACGTTGTCGGAGCCCGGTTTGCCCCGGGTGCGCACCTCGCGTGCACCTTCGTCGGGGTGGGCACCTTGGCTGGGTTTGCCCCGGCTGCGCTCCGAAGCGGGGTTATTGGAGCGCCGCCTCTTTTTTTGTCGGAGCGTTTGGTGGGGTTTCTCGCATTGGCTCTTCCGAGGCCCGGTTGCCACCCTGGCGCGCACGAAGTCGGAAGTAGGGTTAATTGCCCGGGTGCGCACCTTTGCCAGGGTGGGCACCTTACCTGGGCTGCGCACCAGGGCGGGCTCAAGATGGCACGCGCGTTCCGTTTTTTTCACTATCTTTCAAAACGGAAATTTTAAAATCTCCTTTTTTTTTTGCCTTTTCTGGAAATTAGTGAAGGCAGCGCATCAAAGGTGCGCACCTCGCTGCCCACCTTGGTGTGCTCTGAGGTGCGCACCCGGGAGCGCTACGAAGTGTGCTCCAAGGTGCGGCGTGCACGTTGTCGGAGCCCGGTTTGCCCCGGGTGCGCACCTCGCCTGCACCTTGGCCGGGGTGGGCACCTTGGCTGGGTTTGCCCAGGGTGCGCTCCGAAGCGGGGTTACTGGAGCGCCCCCTCTTTTTTTGTCAGAGCGTTTGGTGGGGTTTCTCGCATTGGCTCTTCCCAGGCCCGGTTGTTGGGTGCGCTCCCACCCTGGCGCGCGCGAAGTTGGAAGTTGGGTTAATTGCCCGGGCGCGCACCTTCGCCAGGGTGGGCACCTTGGTGCGCACACCTTGGCTGGGCTGCGCACCAGGGCGGGCTCAAGATGGCACCAGCATTCCCTTTTTCTCACTATCTTTCAAAACGGAAATTTTAAAATCTCGTTTTTTTTTTGCCTTTTATGGAAATTAGTGAAGGCATCGCATCAAAGGTGCGCACCTCGCTGCCCACCTTGGTGTGCTCCGAGGTGCCCACCACGGTGCGCAACGCCGGTGCGAACCCGGGAGCGCCCCGATGTGTGCTCCAAGGTGCGGCGTGCACGAAGTCGGACCCCGGTTTGCCCCGGGTGCGCACCTCGCGTGCACCTTGGTGCGCACACCTTGGCTGGGTTGCGCGGCCTGGTGGGCACCATGGTGCGCACCAAGGAGCGCTCCGAAGTGTGCTCCAAGGTGCGGCGTGCACGAAGTCGGAGCCCGGTTTGCCCCGGGTACGCACCTCGCGTGCACCTTCGCCGGGGTGGGCACCTCGGCTGGGTTGCGCGCCCTGGTGCGCACCAAGGAGCGCTCCGAAGTGTGCTCCAAGGTGCGGCGTGCACGAAGTCGGAGCCCGGTTTGCCCCGGGTGCGCACCTTCGCCGCGGTGCGCACCATGGCGTGCACGAAGTCGGAGCCCGGTTTGCCCCGGGTGCGCACCTCGCGTGCACCTTCGGCGGGGTTGCGCGCCCTGGTGGGCACCATGGTGCGCACCAAGGAGCGCTCCGAAGTGTGCTCCAAGGTGCGGCGTGCACGAAGTCGGAGCCCGGTTTGCCCCGGGTGCGCACCTCGCGTGCACCTTCGGCGGGGTTGCGCGCCCTGGTGGGCACCATGGTGCGCACCAAGGAGCGCTCCGAAGTGTGCTCCAAGGTGCGGCGTGCACGAAGTCGGAGCCCGGTTTGCCCCGGGTGCGCACCTCGCGTGCACCTTCGCCGCGGTGGGCACCATGGCGTGCACGAAGTCGGAGCCCGGTTTGCCCCGGGTGCGCACCTCGCGTGCACCTTCGCCGGGGTGGGCACCTCGGCTGGGTTGCGCGCCCTGGTGCGCACCAAGGAGCGCTCCGAAGTGTGCTCCAAGGTGCGGCGTGCACGAAGTCGGAGCCCGGTTTGCCCCGGGTGCGCACCTCGCGTGCACCTTCGCCAGGGTGGGCACCTCGGTGCGCACACCTTCTCAATGTTTTCTTGCCTTTTCTGGAAATTGGTGAAGGCAGCGCATCAAAGGTGCGCACCTCGGTGTGCTCCGAGGTGCGAACCCGAGAGCGCTCCGAGGTGCCCACGAAGTCGAAAGTCGGGTTAATTGCATTGTTTTCCCCGGGTGCGCTCCGAGGTGCGCAACATCGGCACGCACCAAGGAGGGCTCCGAAGTGTGCTCCAAGGTGCGCACGATGGCGTGCACCTCTGGTGCGCACGATTCGGAGCTCGGTTTGACCGGGGTGCGCACACCTTGGCTGGGTTGCGCACCTTTTGTGCGCTCCAAGGTGCGCACGAAGTCGGAGCTCGGTTTGCCCCGGGTGCGCACCTTCGCCAGGGTGCGCACCTTGATGCGCACGCCTTGGCTGGGCTGCGCACCTTGGTGGGCGCCATGGTGCGCACCTTTCGTGCGCTCCAAGGTGCGCACGAAGTCGGAGCTCGGTTTGCCCCGGGTGCGCACCTTGGTGGGCGCCATGGTGCACTCCGAGGTGCCCAAGATTGGTGCGCACCAAGGAGCGCTCCGAAGTGCGCTCCAAGGTGCGCGCGAAGTCGAAAGTTGGGTTAATTGTCCGGTTTGCCTCGGGTGCGCACCTTGCGTGCACCTTCGCCAGGGTGGGCGCCTTGGTGCGCACACCTTGGCTGGGCTGCGCACACCTTGGCACCCGCGTTTCCTTCATTTTAAATTTTTTTTTTTTACAATCTCTCAAGTGGGAAATTCTATAATCTCAACTTTTTTTGCCTTTTCAGGAAACTTTTGAATGGAGCGCATCATTGGTGCGCTCCGAAGTGTGCTCCAAAGCTCTCTCCAGCTGCGTGCACCTGCCCCGGCCGCGCACCCGGCCCCGCCCAGCTTCGCTCACCTGTCCCGGGCGTCTGGTGCGGAACCTTAGAGTAAGAAACATCACCGTGCACCTTGGCCAACGTGCGCGACTCGACCGAGCGCGCACTGGCCGAGGTGCACACCGATTTCACCTGGGTGCGCGCGCAGCACCTCGGGCGCACCGGGGTGCGCGCACAACGCCCGGGTTGCACCGTGGCCTGTGTGCTCGGGGCGCCTCGGGTGCGCGCTCGGTGTCGCCCCCGCGCGCGCGGTAGTGCGGGCAGCGCACCCCGGCCCGGCCCGGCCCCGACGAGAACGCAAACGGGCAAAAGGTTTATTCAAATAGCATTGCGACGCCCGGCGAAAAACTAAAAAAGGGTGCAACACCGGGACTTCCCGGGAGGTCACCCATCCCAGTACTACTCCGGCCCAAGCGCGCTTAACTGCGGAGTTCTGATGGGATCCGGTGCACTAACGCTGGTATGATCGCACCCGTTATGAGCTTGTCGCAGTGTGTACTTAGCAAACCGCGACCCACGTGCGAATCCACCCCGGCCACCCACCCCCGTCGAGGTGCACACCCTCCCTCGCGAAGTGCGCCCCGTTCGCCAAGTGTGAGCCCTGCCCGGGTGCGCGCACCTTGCTAGGGCGTCGGGTGTGCACCCGGCCCGGCCTACGTGCGTGCACCTGGAGGGGGCGTCGTGTGCGTGCAGTGTCCCGTCTGCAACGCGGTGCCCACACACCACCTCGGGCGCAACGACCTGCGCTCACATGTGGGCCGAGTGCACCTTGGTGCATGTTCGGGGCGCCTCGGGTGCACGCTCGATCTTGCCCCGGTGCACCAAGGCGCTCGGTTTGCCCCGGGTGCGCACTTGGTGCAAGGTGGGCACCCAAAATAGGGATCAAGCACCAAAACACAAGTTTCGGGATGCAAAATGGGACCCAAGGACCACAAATGCGTTCCAAGACCCATGATGGGTCCACGAGAACAAAAATGTGTTCCGAGACTTAATAAACAAATATTGGGTTTTAGGAGAAGAAACATGCTCTGATGCCCAAAACGAGAATCGACCCCGAAAAGGCCACAGGCCAAAAGTGGGATGCGAGACAAAAAAAAATGGGACCCGAGGACCAAAATTGGGTTCCCAGGTCGAAGACAGGGCAACCGGACAAGAAACGACCTCTAAGGCTCGAAATGAGTCCCGACGACTAAAACTTGACAAGAAGCACCCATCAGGCAC